>NC_044504.1:37982396-38072396 GCF_902362185.1 Chanos chanos
GCGAGCGAGCGAGTGAGTAAGTGAGTGACTGGGTTAGTGAGGGAGAAAAAAGGGGTTGAATATCTTACTAAAAGAAAATGTATGAATTTCCCATTATGATATGTACTCAAAAATACAGTTTAGTTTGAAAAATTATGAAACAGGTATACTCCACCTCATTTTA
This sequence comes from Chanos chanos, assembly GCF_902362185.1. Classification (NCBI taxonomy): domain Eukaryota; kingdom Metazoa; phylum Chordata; class Actinopteri; order Gonorynchiformes; family Chanidae; genus Chanos; species Chanos chanos. The sequence continues at coordinate 37,982,560 of NC_044504.1, forward strand.
AAACTACCATGCTTGGCTTAGAGCATCAGTTGCCCTGGCAAGCATGCTAAAGACTAAAGGTTACCAACTGACAGCGTGCTTTCTTTGAGGAAGGGAGCAATACTACCTTAGGCTGGTTAATCTTCTCCACATTCAAACCTCATTTCCAATGCAGTGCCGCTGTAACCTTGAACAGCTGACCTAGGGGGCAGAGAGTCACAAGCCCAAACAAACCTCTGATGGAGTTTTAGCCATGGCATTGGCTTTGACTGGCTCTCCTCTGATGGAGTTTTAGCCATGGCATTGGCTTTGACTGGCTCTCCTCTGATGGAGTTTTAACCATGGCATTGGCTTTGACTGGCTCTCCGCTGATGGAGTTTTAGCCATGGCATTGGCTTTGACTGGCTCTCCTCTGATGGAGTTTTAGCCATGGCATTGGCTTTGACTGGCTCTCCTCTGATGGAGTTTTAACCATGGCATTGGCTTTGACTGGCTCTCCTCTGATGGAGTTTTAGCCATGGCATTGGCTTTGACTGGCTCTCCTCTGATGGAGTTTTAGCCATGGCATTGGCTTTGACTGGCTCTCCTCTGATGGAGTTTTAGCCATGGCATTGGCTTTGACTGGCTCTCCTCTGCTACACTGCTGGGCATTGCTGTCACACTGAAAGAGAGACCACTGAGCTAAGGGGTTTGTGGAGAACATTGAGTGGAGATGATATGGTACAATTATTAGGAGGTTTACTTTGACAAGTAGAATTGTAAAGATGTGATAAACTGTAAATGTCTGATGCACACTCATTATTTGGTTGCCAGGAAACCCTTTTTTTTTTCTTCTTCTTTTTTTTAATTTCTTTTATCTGATTTTGCACCCAGAGGACTCTTTCTTTTTTCTTTCTTTCTTTTCTTTCTTTCTTTTTTTTTTTTTTTTGCTTTTTTGTCTTTACTGAAGTCATTTCATAACACAATCCAGCACACTTAAACTGTCCATTTTCTACTCTCTCACCGAAATACCTTCATGCAAGGATTAAACTATGTTCTGACAATCTCAACAACTTTGAGAAGTATGAGTAAGAGCAGAACTAAAATAAGCCTCCCTTCAGCACATTAATCTTTATATTAACAGATGGAGCTAAAGATAGTTTTGCCATAACCAAAACATGGCAGCTCCAGGGTTTGTCACAGAAAGAGTGATTTCTCTCACCAGTGGTATGAAGCTCCAGTGTAGGGTTAGCCAGGTCTACACTCAGTGGAAATGGGCTGTAGTTCAGATTCCTTCACAGGAGGAGCAACAGAGGAGAAGGAGAAGGAGCAGGCAGACAGGACGGCTCTCCTCAGAATGCATCGCGTCTCTGCGTACCTTTACATTTCACCTCAGGTTTGAATAGAGGACGCAACCAGTGGTCCGGCCACAATGAATGGTGTGATAACCCAAAGCAACTAATCCCAAAGCATGATTGTAATTGAGTCCAAAATAGTAAGTGACTTGGTTTCTATAGTGAGAACGTCTTTAAATAAAAGATTGTCATATGTCTCACATCATGTACTTTACTGTCTGCTCGTCTATGCACTGAAACACACAGCCCACAGTTTTTGGTGACAAAGTGTTATTTAAAGCTGAGCAGATATAGGCGCTTTGGTTTAATGTGTGGGTTTGTTACCCCCTGTTATTTTTATCGCTGTTTTTTTTTTTTTTTTTGGCTGCCTATGCTGCCTCTGTGTCATTACTCAAGAGTAAATCAACCCTGCACAGGCCACGGTGGAGACTGCTTGGTTAATCCATATGACAGAATGAGTGCGTATGTCAACCACAGCGCACACTCCTCCCACAATGCCTTGCAGCAGCAGCAGGGCATATATTCTTTACGCTGTCAGCCACCATCCGCTCCAGCCTGACACAAACCCCGCTCTCAAAAGCCACCGTTACCATAAGTGAGATGTTAAGGTGGGAACGTATTGGATGTCTGCTTTTCTTTTTTTTCTTTTTTTTTTTTTTAATGGATTCTGGGTTCTGGAGACTTTAACAAGGTGTGGCGTACTTGAAAGGCCATCCTGTCACACTTTTAAAAAGGAGGCTGAGGAAACATAGCAGTGCTCCAGCCAGATTTAGATTCCATGGAATTTTTCTTTCTTTTTTTTTTTTTTAATGGAGTAATTTAATCCCATACATAGTGAAAGGAAGATGTTTAGACACAAAACATAATCACAGCCTCCTCCAAATACGCTGCCGCATCCAAGCAGGTCAGGAAAAGAACTTCATCTCTCTGACAGCTTTGAGAATTCCAGGACTGAAGCAGTGAACCGGCCCTGGTGGCTCTGGAACGTATCACGGATATCAAAGCACAATGTCTCCCTCACGATGAACCAGCATTGCCATCTCTGTCCCGAGTGGGTTTGCAGTTGTCAGGCAACGGTGGTTAGCATCACATTTATCTGGCTCCTATTCAAATGCCTCAACCAGCACGTCTGTCATTACAGTTCTATATACAATAGAGTAACTGGTATCTTCAGCAGGAGTTTCCTCATCTTAACACACTCTTTATTACCTGATTAGTTAACAGACATTGCAAAAGCAGCTGCCACCTGTTTGCATATACTCTCTACGTCTATTTCTTTCTTCATAAAAGTCCTCAAAACAGGTAAAAAGTGGATAAAGGACAGGGACAATACGACAAGAATTAATATTGAAGGTTGTGACATCTGTCTTTTTCAACAATTTGTGATGAAAGTTATGAAACATCTGCTGTTGTGAACAGGCAGCTCTCTGGGCTTTGATGCTGTTCCACTTCACTGCTAATGATTTCTTTGGCCTTTAATTCCCTCCCCTTAAATGGCATATGCAGTTTAATTATCCTGATAACAATCAGTTATTTAAGAAATGACTGATATATGTCGTTATTCATTCATCACGGCTCTTGGGTGGGTTGTTGTTCTTCTGGATCTAAGCGTTGCCACCAGTCCTCTGGAAGATCTAGGACCTTGCATAGGATGCATTCACATCCAAGCAGCACGTTGCTTTAATGGGGGCTGTTGCCTTGTGTGTTTGCAGACAGGCATCTTAGGTTTTGGTTCAGTTCTGGGGAGTAGCTGCTCACTATACTGATGATCACTGGGATGCCCTGGGCCGTCACATTACAGATCTCTCACACTTCCAGTTGCAGGTCCTGGTATTTGCTGATTTTCTCCTGCTTCTTCACAAGGTTCAGGTCTATTCTTCTTCTTCTTCTTCTTCTTCTTCTTCTTCTTCTTCTTCTTCTTCTTCCTCTAACATGTATACTTTTAGTTTAGATTAAGAACTGTATGATGTAACCAGAATGTTATATAGTCATTCATTGTCTATCTACTCTGACATTCCTGAAGAAAAGACAGGTGTCTGAGCTTCATTTGTGCTGAAGGAAAATGTTTCTTTGTGTCTTTCCACTGACTTCATGATGTTTAGTCTGGGAAAACAGCGTAGCTTTAGTCAGCTGGACAAGGGGTCTGAGAAGAATGTCTTTGAGTCTTAGAATGAACATATGTCCAGCCTTCTCACTGTCGTAGGGAACAACAGGGATTTTCATGACTTATACCACTTATATGCTGACTTTATTTTTTGGTGTTATGTAATAAAATCATGCCTCTTAATCAAAACTGTTTGTATAAAACATAAATTAGACATCTGAATAAGAGGTTTACAGTGCCCACAGACTTGTGGAGCATGAACATGGCAGCAGTCTCTTTGATTTCACTTTAGAGCTCCGAGCCTGTTTTTGCTGTGTATTCTCACGGTACATGAATCTGTCTGAGCTCCGCTGGTTGACCTCAGGCAGTTTACTCGCGTCTCTACATCATGCATGTAATAAAACCACATCTTCACTCCAAGACTCCAACACTTGTCTCTTAGTATTCCTAAATACATATGCATGTCCACACTCAAGCGTGTTTGTTTATTCTCAAGCAGCTGCAAATACCATTCTGATTCATTCATCATATTTACAACTCATATTTTTATAAAGCATGTATTTACTTATTACCATCTAGTTCTTGTGTTTTTTAAACTCCACTCTCCCTTATCCTAAACACACACACACACACATACACAAAAAAAACATGCCAAGTTTAAGAAGATATGCTTCCAACATTTTTGAAAGAGACGCATGGATCACAGGGGAAGACATCTTTGATGGCTAATCGGTGTGAAAGATGTGAGATGGTGCGCGTGTTTTCATTCTGTGGCTAATTTCAGGCCTTGTGTGTGTGTGTGTGTGTGTGTGTGTGTGTGCGTGTGTGTGTGAGCATGTTTGGGATGTGCTGCCCCACCCCTGTGGAGTCCAGAGAACAGTGTTATGGCCTCCAGATGGCTTCTAATGGGACACACCTGTGGTTGTAACCCCATGTCTCTCAACGTAAAACCTGACTCAGCCAAATGCACACCAGGACCTCTTCCCTCTGCGGTCAAACATCCCAGTCTACTCTGCCCCATTCCCAGGATGCAGTGCCATGGAAGCTGAAAGACAAAAAAAAAAATCAGCAGATGCCTATTTATAAAACGCATTTGTTTACTGTACCCATAAGAACCAAACTCAACAACAGAAAAGGTTTTAGTCCAAACTTTAAATGTTTTCCGTAAATGTGTGATGCTGATTTTCTTCCACTGATGTAGCCATTAGATCTAAGATTAAAAGGCCTAACAAGAATTAAGGACAAACAGTTAATGGATTCAGTATAATGTGCTGTATGAATGTTTATTAACATTTATTAAAGTTTAATTACGCTTGAAAGTAAACAGTTCTTGCTGATTATGAGCACAGACAATCTAGTTATTCTCAAAAGGAACTTTTGTCTGACATATGCATTTTTGTGTGGCAGAAGTTTGTGTGAGTGTGTGAGTGCATGTGAGCGCGCGCACATGTGAGTTTGAATGTGAGTCCATGCAAGTGTGTGCATGTGTATGCGTGAGTGTGTGCGTGTGCGTGTGTCTGTGTGTGTGAATGTGAGTGCTTACTAATGGCTTGTGCACTGCATCATGAATATAAAATGTTGTTCAAAGTGTCAACTTCATTAACAATTTAACAACAGATAACTTGAACCCTTCTAAATGTTGAATGCAGCTATTTTAATTTTTTTTGTTCAATTTATTTATGGAACTTCCTAAATGTATTATTCAATATGTTTGGCTCAAATGTATCACTCACCACATGACGAGCCTGTTTCTTCGTTTCAGATAATGAAACTTGATTTTACTCTGAATGGAGTAAACGTGACAGTACACCGATTGGTCAGCAGCACACAATGCTTAAACATACTGAATGTCAGCAGGAGATTTCACCGGGCTGTCCTGCAAATGCTTGCAAACTGGAAAACATGCCCGTACTGATATCTGTTAAACCCAAAGCACTGGGACTGAACAAACACTCTGAATACCTGTGGGAGTTTTAAAGGCAGATTTCTCCACTCACAGGCACCCACTGCGCATTCCTTGTAATTAATTGGCCGAGAGTGTCTGTTTAGTCCTGGTGTGTCAATTCAGCTTTGACACAATGATATACTGTCACAGTCTGTTTAGTTAGCAGCATACTTGTAATATTAAGCTACAGCATTGCATAAGCGAGTTTCTTTTAAACCTATTACAGATGATACCAGGGTACCCACAGCCTGCTCTGCTGACAGGCATGTAGACTTAAGTCTTGTAAACCTCTTGTTTTTTGCAGTGGGGATGTGTCCTCATTCAGCTACCAGAGCAACATCTGTTCGTCTGGGTGACAATGAAAACTTTAGAGATCACATGGTTCTTTTGCCAAAGTCCACATAAAAACAGGGGTCTAACTGGGTTTTCTGGCTACATTTCAATGCATGTCAGACTGGGGCTGACTGAAGATACCCTGAAGTGGGCCAGGCCGCTTCTTTAAAGCAAGCTCTTCTTTTCCTCTCTTCAGACTCAGTAAGGGATGGCCATAAGACTGAAGGGGATCCGTCCAAAGCTGCTCCAAAGAGTAGTCAAGAGGAAAAAAAAAGTTACCATGGAGACCATGTTCTGTTCTCATCTTCAGGGAGCCTTTCTGCAAGACTGTTGCCCAGCTGACGGATGACAGACACATGATTTGCTAACTAACAGGAGACAAATGCTTGACAGTTAAAGGGATATTTATGTCAGGAAGTTGACTGATGTCTTCTGAACATAAATATGTAACAGGTAAAGTAAAACATCTTACGCAATGCCGTTATTGCAATCAAACGTTTTAACATAAACCTTAACGCAAATATTTATCGCGTAGTATGTTCCCGTACATGATCATTTCCCAGTCATGGTTATCTTTTACTTAAAATCTTATTTTCATTAATTATATATGGAAACTTTTTTTAGGGCTTTCAAACAGCATTCTTTGAGACAAATCAGGCCTTTGAATGGCATCCCCAGTCTCACAGAAGAGTGTTAGACTTACAGACAGGGCATTTAAACTCATTCTCAAACTTATCTGTGGGAAGAATCATGTAGCTGAGTGTATCAGCCAGCTGGTTAGCATAGAGCAGTCACATGGCATCAAGTTAGGAATAAATCGTCCAACGTTCTCCAAAGCCAGCAGCTGAAAACGAAAAAAAAAAAAAATCCACATGGTTTGCGCTGAAACATTTTCATGATTACAGATTCCCCACTGCGTATGGTTTATCGCCTAAGAATGTTTTTGGATCTTGCATAAAAGAGGTCATTACTACTTTTGACTTCTACAGAGATCAAACTACATTTTAATGTCTACTTTTACTGTATTTCCTTCACAGTTATTCAGGGGATATATCAGGAGATATCTTTGTTTTCTAAAAGATCTTAGGTTTAATTCAGCTGCATTTTACAAAGACACCAGTCTCTCAATTTGACCTCCATAACTCACTCTCTCACACACGTTGCCAACACCTGCATCCTCTTAGCCTTGTCACAGCAACGGTTCCTGACGCCTTTCCGTTTTTTTGGGGGTTTTTTTTGTTTTGTTTTGTTTTTTTTTTTGCTCCCACAGAAAGAGCCCAGAAAGTGGATTGTGTGGGCTGCGTGTCCCATTCTACCCATAACTCAGCTGTGTTTTGGAGACAGCCCCCTGCTCCAGTGTGACTGACTGTGGTGAGCCTCTTCTCCTCGGGCTTCTCGTGCTAAGCCGCAGGAAAACGCGCACGGTGCCTGGAACTATGTCCCCGCCACTGACCGAACACGCTTTAATCAGCGAAGACACAGAGTGCTCTCCAGTTATGGGCCATGCAACCAGGCTGATTTGCGAGCTAAGAGTCTTGGCCTGAGCTGAGATCAGTATTCGGCTCTTTTTTTTTTTTTTTGAGGCGGTACGAGCACAATCCGAGGAGATGAGTTATTCTTTCATCTCTGCCTGTTTGTTTCCCCTCCGTTCCAAAACATATTTGTAGATCAGTAGAGCTAATTTCACTTTCAGAACACGTAACCATACTTAAACGCAAAACACTGAAGAGTTATGAAATTATATTTTTAGATCTTCTTTTTAGCCTTAAGCCAGAGTAACAGATCAATGGCTCTTTGAATAGAAAACATGAGAACTTGCTGAAAAGACCAAAAAAACAAAACATATCGGTTCAGACAGTTCACTCACGCAGTTTAGAAGTTTACTAGGACACGATAAATCAACTGACGTGACCTATTTTGTTCCACACAACACCCAGAATATTTTGAGGCAGGCACTGGTTTCATGAACAATTTTGGTAAACACACACACACACACAAAAAGTTTCAAACTCGTATTTCTTAAGGTTAAAACTGTTTCCACTGGTCATTGCAGAAAACTATACTGACAGGACAGCATTTTTGTTATGTGTTCCTATGCTAATTTTCCTCATGCAACCTGTTAAAGGCATGGCGATTACCAGACCAGTTGCATTTCCTGTATTTGTGATGGGTTAAAGCATACAATGTCTCACTACAGGGTCCCCTGGTCTGCCTCTAAAAAACAAGCAACAAGCAAATGAATAAACAAACAATCTTATTGCAAGGAACTGGAGTACTGTACAGCTCATAGCGCTGAAATGATGTTGAGTGGGTCATGTGACCAGGCAATGTCACATCCATCAGTCCTCTGTTCCTGCTCCTCCCAACACTCACTGAAACTTTACTTCAAAGCGGGGCTTTGGGCTGGCGATTCATATGCTGTCATGACATACAGACACACATGGAAATCATTCAGGCCCTGTTCTGAGAGCCCTTAAAAAGGGTAGGATCTTTGTGGTGCAGGACATGAAAGCACGTTCTGATTGAACAGGGGGGAGAGGGTGTCTCTGAAGAAAATGTCGCAATTAGTTGATAGACAAAATGACTTGAAAAGAACCACAAAAACACTGATTTACATCTTCTCATGTAACTGTGAGAACAGGTGTCTGAGAATCAGGAAACTGTGGGTTCTTATTGGTTAAGCTGGTCAAGTTTCCACTTGGCATGCTCTGGCTGTCAGTGTATTAAAGCAGCAAAAACCTCAAACTCTGGTTTTGAGACACTAGAAAAATGAAGCCTGCATGCAGTATATTTTCCTTGGGACACAAAGTATAACAGTGAAATCAACCTCGTTCAAGGAGAAAACGGCTCTAATTTGGGATGAAATGTTTGGGGCGAACTGTTTTTGACTCTGCTCTCCGGCACATCGTCGTAATAGTCCAGCAGTGTGTGAAAGGTCACGGGATAAGTTCTGGAACAGCTCAATGCGTCGTTCCAATACGCGATCTCTTACGTGGATCAAAATGATCGCGGGATTATTTCACTGGGATTCCAGCAGCACCAAAGGTCACAGACAGTATCTACTGCTTGTTAAGTACAGGATAGACAGGGGGAAGACATGGTAAAAATGTTCTGCACCAGACATGTGGGCAACACCACCAAAGAAAAAGAATGAGGACAAATCAGATAAAAAAAAAAAAAGAAAAAAACAAGAATAAAACAATTGTGCGTGTTCTGATTTTAACCTTTCACCGTGTACTTCTTTATTTGTGACCCCGCCTCTTTTTATGGATGGGGAATGTTTTCCATGATACAATGAGAATTTCCCCCGTGAAACACAATCCACACATCCATTTTCAGAGTGAACTTTTAATTAATTTTACAAAGTGTCAGGATATGGAAACCATAACCAGGGCAAACACATTATTTTTTTGGATTCCAGAGATGCCAGTGGCGGAGTAATTTCACTTGACTGACACTGGAAAACTTTCTGAAAAGGGCTCATAGCTTCAGCAGTGCAGACATGCCCAGTAACAAACCGTTGGTCCCCACACCTCACACACACAACAAAGAGGTTCCCATTAGATCGGATTCTTTCCGATACAGAATTTTCCAAACAAATGGTAAACCTCCCTGACTCAACAGTCTGCTGTTGATGTGTCTAAGAATCTGGCGCCTTGAAGAGATAAACACCTGATTCTTTAAATACTGATACATAAATCAAGTTCTCTAAACAAAATACCGATACATAAATCAAACTCTATAAACAAAAGCCATTATAGAGGGACATGTGGCTACATCACCATGAACCAGTGCAACAGCAGGAGAACGCTGCTGAAGTCACCTATGTAGCACTTTACGTGTGTGTGTGTGTGTGTGTGTGTGTGGGTGTGTGTGTGCGTGTTTATGTGTGTGTGTGTGTGTGTGTGTGTGTGTGTGTGTGTGTGTGCGCGTGTGTATGTGCGTGTGCAAGTGTGCGTGTGTGTGTATGTGTGTGTGTGTGTGTGTGTGTGTGTATGTGCGGATGTGTGTGTGTGTGTGTATGTGCGTGTGTGTGTGTGTGTATGTGTATGTGTGTGTGTGTGGACTGATGTTTCTTCTGTGAGAGTAGGGAAAAGTCTTTCAAACCTGCCAAGACTGCTTTCACTGGTCCAGAGGGAAGGTTTTCCCTGGATCTTGGAGAGGAGCAAACAGCTCTCTGTCTTCAGAAGAGCCAGACTGTAGATAGATCATATATAAGAGGGGACACAACAGACCTTTTCATGCTTTTAAAGGCATTCTCATGATCTTTTGGGGTTCTGGCTTTGCCACATAATGAATATGTCATTGTTCTTGAATCTTACGTTTAATCACTTAACCTCCCTGATAACCTAACACTAGAACCACCACCGCGGCTTCTGCAGAGCTGCTGAAAAAGTACAGCTGGAAAGATTAGCCCATAATCTCAAATAAGGTTTGACGATGTTCGCAGAGAGAGAGAAAGAGAAAGAGAGAGAAACTTTATGTGGCAGTTCTGCTGAGCTTGTAGTTATATCTCTACTTTCTCAGGTTTTCAGTTGTCATTAGTGATACTGCCTGAGCGAGTCATTGGTGCAGGTTTTGGGTCGTGAGTATTACTTTACCACACAGGCATCAGGATCTGCGGGACATCCGTCAGCCCTGTATGACAGGTACATTCTGCCAATGCTTATTGAAACATCATGCACTAAAGCGCCCATTTGGGAGTTATCTATTTTGTTCTTAAAACTGTTTATATTCTTTAATCAGAAGCACATAGGGTGGTTAGAGAGAAACAGAGACACTGTTTCCTTTTAGTTTTTAATCTTTTGGCTGAGCCCTGACCATGTTCAGTTTTATTCTGATGACTTGTCTTTTTAACCAAAATGTCTTCATACAGTGCAAAGCCAAAGACCAAGCTATCCGAGTGGTACATCAGATTATGAAACAGACACTGAGATATTAGAAGAGTCGAGGAACTTGTCTGGCTGGAGTGAGATGTTGCATGAGATGGTCTTGTGAAACAGTGGTGACCTGATGGAGGAGGTTAAACAAGCAGTTCTTACCCACACCTCTGTTCTGTTCCCAAAGACAAGCCAGTGCTTAGTAACTCTGAGAGATGAGAGAGGATGACATCAGGTTCTGGCCCTGCTGCGGGCCTTGAACCCTGGGATTGGACTGAATCATTTCCTTTCACATGCATCTCGTCCTCATCTCCTCACCATGACGTCAGCACGACACAGCACACCTCATGTTACCCTGCAGGAACCCTCTACTGAGTCAGCTGGCAAATCCAAAAAAAAAAAAAAAAGAAAAGAAAAGCAAAAGATTAAAGAAATGAAGGATAGAAACAACAAAGCAAATAGGAGAGGAAAAAAAAGGAGAGAGAAAGAGTTATTTTTCCCGAAAACGTTTGTTTGCAGAGACTATAATGCACCTCAGGACGCCTTGAGAGTCATGTTTTCTTTTGTGCTGGGTTTGGATGGCCGTTCGGCGCACGTCTTCCTGCGGTTGAGAATGTGGACTCTGAGATTACAGATGCAGTTGGGGTTATGGGATAAGGATGTCTCGAAAAGGAAAACAAGGGGTCATTTCATTCTGAATAATGGTCTTTTCTTTAAACTCCGTTCTGCGCTTCAGCATTTTTCTGTTTTTCATCAATTTTTTTTTTCTTTTTCTTTTCTTTTCTTTTTTTTTTTTTTTTTGAACATCTTCTGAATTAAGTCTCAAGGATTGGAAAGCAGTTGTAATATTGATTTGCATATGAGTAGAACAAAAACAGATTTGTTCCCAAGATGGCTAATTTGCACCAGAGATATTTATCTGAGGAGAAACATAGATTACACAACTGTTTACGTTTGTGTAAATATATCAGATTTATTGTAGTACTGCAATCGTTTCGCATCAGAATGACAGCCAAAAAAAGACGCCATGTGGTAAATCATGTTTTCTCTGGTAAATGTTTATTTACATGTTATTAATGTGTCATAAAGCATTTGTAAACACGTGAAAAAAGGGGCTAAATTGTAATGGACTTGCTTATAATAGCATACCTTGGCACATGGTGATTAAGAACCAAGAATATATATACAGATTTCATGGACCGTGTTTAATTCAGTACAATATGTTAGAAAACATGAAAAAAAACTAGGGTATTTTCTATAGTGGGGAAAGGGAGAGCAAGAGAGAGAAAGAGGGAAAGTCAGTCAGACAGACAGACAGACAGACAGGGAGAGAGAGAGAGAGAGAGAGAGAGAGAGAGAGAGAGAGAGAGAGTGAGAACACCGTTCCAAAATAAATAGCTGGAAGCTTATTTTTTTCTCCTCTTTGTAAATACCCGGTCTGCTCCGTGATATATGGAATAATGGATGTCTCTAGTTGCAGTAAATCAGATAGAGTGGGGACCATAAGTGAATTTTCTTTACACCCACCCAGGCTAGCCAGCACTCCTGCTTGACAGAATCCACAGATGAGTAATAGATTTGGATGTTAGCTCCATGAAACACGTTGCAGCCTTTGACCCCTCATACCTGGCAGAGACATTTAATCTGCGATACCCACCCTCCCGTTTCTCGGACTGTTCCTACCTTACATGGCCTTTTCATCTGACGCTATCTACCACTCTGTCTTCTCAGGGGGTTGCCTTCAAGTTGCATGTATGACTTTATTGTATTAAAGCTTTACCTAAATGTTTTGGATTACTATCCAAATTATTCAAGCACATTGCATGACAGCAGCATGAAGCTCATGTAATGTTAGGTAGGGAAACAAACGCTGTAAAAATGCCTCTCCACATCAAACTCTGTGGAATCACTGGGTATTTCCAATTGCTTAACTTGTAAATCAAGTCCTGCTGTTTGGAATATAAAGTTTAAAATGTCCTCAGACATCCAGTTATGGAAACATAAATGGCTTGAACAGGAAAAAAAAAAAAGATATATATGTATTTTTTTTTTCTTTTTAATAATTTGGGACCTGAGAACTACGTGGACACTGATGCTGGCTGTTTTTTACGGAGGTGTATACATAGGTGTATTTGTATTTGGGGTATAATTACAAAGCTATTCTCACCTCTTCTTGTAACACAAACCCAGGGGTAACAAAGAGAAATGCAGAGCAGGCGAAACAGCGAATCCACCACGTCACGTTGCTAACCACAAAATGTAAGCTCTCCAAACAAGCCTTTTTACTGCCCACCAAACAAGACAAGCAATTATGCAGCACCTCAGTAATTTACAGGCAGGATCAGATAGAGCTCCAGTATAATCTTTTCTCTGGATCACACAGGTATTCAAGCCCTCATAGCCCTTATTATTGTCAGCTGCCCCAGTAAAATAATGTATATAGTGTTTCACCACTGAGTCTATTGTGTACAAAGATGGGTATCTCTGTAGATTTAGGTAATCTAAGCTCTGAATTAGTGACTCTTCTTATATTCAAGGCTTAGCCATAAAAGGTTCACCCTTGGGCCAATCCCTGGGGGCCCCTGTATTTTCACATTAATCAATTATATGGCACGCTGATTCCTTTCTATCACGCTTGGCCTTTTCATGGCCTTCTCTAGCTCCTTTCTTGACTGCTACCTGAGCGCTTTGACTGAGCCTGTTTATAAGTAAGACTTTCCAGCAGAAGGCCCAAACTTGCAATACAAGCCTCTTCCCTCTGGCTTTCAGAATCAGAGGGGAACGTACAGATGCCGGAGAGAAGGAACTTCTGCTTTCCAGGAAAATCAGGTCCTGGACGTGCCGGTGAGGAGCACGTACATGAATCATGGGATTCGGCCGAAACAATTCGGTCTTCTCGGTTCCCCCAGACCTCCAACAGATTTCACTTTGATGGTTCTCCTCTGGTATATTCTCTGCTCGCCAACCCAGTAGTGAGGTATGGGAATCTGTGGTGCACTAAACAGGTTGCTGAATGATAGATGAGGTAGAGTAGTGGTCAAAGGGGAGGAATGGCCTCTCCCAACACTGTTAAGTATATAAGGCACACAAAAGAGTTAGTAGAAAGACACAGTGGCTCCAACATAGCTGTCACTAACATGTAGTCGTAAAGTGACAAACTCTCATAAGTTTAATGACGCACCGGGCTTTCATCATGGCCAAATTGTCTCAGCGTGCAGTTAGGTCCCCCTTAACAGGCCATTTGGTTTGACTTGTCTCTGTTCCACTTGTCTTTGTTCTTATGGGGTCAAAGGACGAGATGGATTTGAGCCCCCGTCACAGGACATCTGGCCGTAGTCTCTCTGTCTCGTCCTTGTGTAGAGACAACTCTTGAACTTGCCTGGAAAGGAAAGGCAGGGACAAGGAGGAGTCCCAGCCTGGAGGCTGACATCTGGATGCTTTCTCATGAAGCCTCAGAACAAAATGCAGTGTAGGGGTGCCATACATATTCTCGCAGTGAAAACACCCAGATGACAGATATGGATGCTTTGCTCAGCCACGGCTTTCACATTGATGTGAGGGATGGAATGTGCAGCTTAAACAAGACAGAGAGTCTCCTTTAAAAGCCACTTTCCCATTCCACGCCATTATATTATTCCATGCCCTGTGCTTTTTCTTTTTTTCTGTGTTGTCTCGTAACCATGGCGATTATGAGATGGGGAATGTACCCACACACAGTGTTTTATTTTTACTTGAGAGAGGGTAAAACTTTGTCTTCTGGGAGCGGGTATGGGGGGGAAGGGGGGGTTAAGAAAGCTTGGTCTTCTGAAGTGATTAAACACTTTATTTATCCTTTCAAAGTATAGACTTTCCACTGGCCGGGATGCTTTCATCTACAGTCATCAGAAAATAAACTCAAATTCCGAGAAGGTATGCCCTTCATGTTGTTTTATTCAATTTCCTGGAAAAACACACTATTCTCAGATGAAACTCAATGATTGCCAAGCTTCAGAAATCAACAGACATAAGGTAGAAGCTGGAGTTGAATTTAAAAAAAAAGTCACATTTTAAGAACTGGCTTTAAAGGGCTGTCTCTTTTCCTTTCTTTCTTTCTGTCTTTCTTTCTGTCTTTCTTTCTTTCTTTCATTCTTTCTCCATTCTCCCGGCCAAAGGTCCGGATTGGGCACTGGAGGCGCTTCAGAGAGGATTTGTTTTGGATTTCCTCGCTCTCTCGCTTTGTTTGAGTATGCAGGCTCATGCTGGGTGTTCTTCTGGACTGGAAGCCCTGCTCTCTCTCCAGCTCCCTGACTCAACTCTGCTACTCAACTCATCCAAATTCATCCCGGGAGAGAACACCTTGCTCTGCTCTTCTTGTGAAGTTAAGGACCTGGAAGAAAAACCGAATGCCTCCACAGCCCTGACCTGTATTGACAGAGCCCTGCAGGCATACATAGCTTCCACCAACACAAACTATTTTTATTGTCATACGCCAGGTTTTTTTTTGTTTTTCTTTTTTTCTTTTTTGTTGTTTATTTTTTTTCTAAGAGAGAACACGTTGAGCATCTAACTTGAAGCAGGGATACAAACCCCCCCACCCCACCCCAGATATTTACAGGCTTAAAGTCTGAACAATAGTGACATACTTACTTCTTCCCCCTTTCTTAATGGCTGTCTCATTTCCAGACAGCTGAATTGTTCTTTTCTCTTTGCAGATGGCTCTTTGCTTGGGTAGAGGTGGCATGCTGGGGCAGTGAGAGGGTATGAATATTTCAGTGTAGCTCTTTCCAGGGCTTTTCTGTTGGCACAGTTACCCTTATCCCTGCCCTTCTATGAAATCTAATACCCAGCCATGATGATTCATTCATCTCAAGACAGCCCAATTCTATACCCCCCCCCCCCCTCCCTACCCAACCCCTCCGTGAGGTCAAAGGTCATTTCACACAGTCAGCATATGTTTTGTATAGCCCAAATTCTTTCGACAACAGCTGTGTTTATGTAAAGATTAAATCGATACAAGGGGAGGAGGGGGGGGGGGGGGGGTTAAAATGTGATGCTTGCTAATGACAGCATGTCTTCACCTTGTCCTTTCATCTAACCCCTATACTGCAGTTTCAACCACAAACACAGAAACACTCATTCCATTAACTTGTTCTCTGTCACATACCTCTGCCCTTTTTGTCATTTTTGACTTTCATGTTGTGAGAATGTTGGTTGTCATATGAACATAAAAATAAGAAACAACTTGGGGGTGGGGTGGGGTGGGGAGGGGATTGTTTGTTCTCTCTATCAAACCCTTCCTTTACATTTACAATATGAATGTCTAACTCAAGCAAAGAGGGTCTCCCACAAAGAACACTACCCAGTACCTCAGTAAAACATTGAGGTTGCCTCAGTATTGGAATTTTGACAAGTTATTTGATAAAAACTGTAGTTTTCAAATGACAGCATACAATATATCAGTTATGTCCCCTGAATTACTATGAGTTGATTGTAACAACTTTGGGGATGTTTACAAATGGGTTGCATGTGAAGAAAAAATGCTGATAGCCACTGCATTTAGGCTACAAATTCTACTGTGGGTTAAATTAATGTTAAACTATTGTTCAACACATCTTGCATCCTGAGTAACAGAAACCTGATACAAACATTCACTGTCAGTTCAAGATGCTACCATCAATCATCTGTGCCTTCTCCTGTTACTCTTTTACACTGTAAACAAATCACTGTATACACTTTATACTGTAAATAATTGTATAGACCATCGCATCTGTTTACCCTGGACTCATTCTACATTGTGAATGTCTATTTTATGTGCTGGCCAGAGGGGGATGGGTTCCCCCTGTTGAGTCTTGGTTTCTCCCAAGGTTTCGTCCTCCTGCTCACGTCATTAGGGAGTTTTTCTTTGCCATAGTCACCTTGGCCTTGCTCACTGGGGGTTTAGGCACTGATCTCTGTAAAGCTGCTTTGAGACAATTTTGATTGTAAAAAACACTATATAAATAAACTTGAACTTGAACTTGAACCTTCCTGAGTAAACATACTGTGTAACCTTCCTGTATAAGCTTTCTGTGTAACCTTCTCACACCATGGCTCATACAAAACAGTCCTCTCTTCCCATCTGTTAAATCACTCTCTTAGACCTGTTAAATTTACCAACCAATACCAATGTGTGAAATACTCCGTGGTAATCGGGGGGTCCTGTTAGCGCTCCAGTGTTGGCTGAACAGTGAAGTCTCACTCTTGTACTATGGAATACAATAAATTAGTTATGTGGAATGCTGTTGGTCCAACAAGGCCATCCAGCTTCAACAAAGGCAAAATTTGGTTGAAATATCTTCTTTTGGGTCATCTTCATTCTTCAGGTTCATTTTTATTGAGGTAAATTCAAAGTTATCGAGAAGAGAACTTCAAATTCTTTTTCAAGGTGTCCAAAGGGTTAACTTGGTGGTCTTGGACTGCCTATGTTTTTTACCATTATCTCAAACCCCAGGACCTCATCATCCTCATCTCTGGACTTCTCTCAGTCATATCTCTAAATACTATACTGAAGAACAAGCTACTGAGATGAGAAATTATGTCATTATTACTTAGAATGGTGCTTTCGTACAGTGATTACAAGAGTTTTGCTTAATCTTTTCTTTTTTTCTTTTTTCATTTTTAGAGAGTGAGGCTTATTGAGAACATATTGTGAACATTTTCAGGGGCATTTGTCAAAGACTAACTTGCATTTTGAGCAAACGATCTTTTTGTCCAAGCGAGTACTTCATTCTGTTTGTATGTGTTTGATTTTTTTTTTCTATCCTGAATGAATATTAATCTGGATTAACTGCACTGTAGGTCTCTTCCCTCTGTTTTCAGGACTGCCTCCCTTGTGCGGGAACTCAAAGCCGTTCTCAGCTACTAAACACAGGTGCTGGAGAGGCGGTGGATTGCAGCTGTGGTCTTCTGGGAACACTCAGTGAAGAAGCTTCTGGAACAGAGAGAGCTGTGAAAGAGAAGCTCTCACCCCCCCCCCCCCCCCCCCCCCCCCCGGTAAGAACCAGAGACGTGTCTTAAATAGCCACACTGAGATGCTGGACACAGTCCTGTGTCTGTCAAACCACAGGCTCTCAGTTTCATATGTTAACATAACCTGTAGGCACACAGCCATCCATGCTGTCATGTGGTCATGTGATTAAAAAGAGAAGAAAATGATGAGCAATTGCACAGTCCAGATATTTTGGTACATTATATCCATTGTGACATCATAAGGGTAGATCAGAGACCCACGGATGTGAGAAAATGCATCTAAATCAAACCAGAGCTAGAATAAGTCTGAAGGAGGATGAACATCTCCCCAACGTTGAAGATGGTGTCTTCATTTTCCAGACACATACGTACATGAATTCATCATCAGGTAGCAGAGATGAATGCAGCCCTTTGACAGAGCATGAATAGAGGACATTTATCACTAGTTTATGACAGTTATTCCTCTGAAGACCACATAAAAATGAACAGAATAACTTGTCGTTGCCAGGAGACATTTGCTTCAAGACATCTTCACGAGATGTTAAGATACGATTGGATACTCCCCAAAGGAATAATTTGACAAAGACGATTGCTCAGCTTGGTATTAAAGAGATCTAGGGAAGCATATTATAGATAGAGTGTATTTCTGTTTGGAGTGTCATGAGTTGATTGGAGAGGCTCAGCGAACAGGAGATAGTCCATATTCTGGGCAGAGGAGCAGTGACATGGCGGAGAGGCAGGCCATGTCCTCCATCTGCCTCATCCAGGCTGTTTGAAGTCTTTAGGAGGATCGGGTGCAGGGAGGGATGGCCATGGCTTGAACTTCTAGGGAACCCATTCTGTTTTCTTGGCTGGACTTCAGAGTCAGGCTCCAGGCAGATGAGAGAGGATCTGTCGTTTCATGTCATACAGTACTCTCTCTGGGATGTCCAGACTGAGACATGCCTCGCTTGGCGAAATAATCTAACCTACGCCGGTTACTGTGTGCTTCACACTTCTGTTTTACAGCTTTGCTGCAACCCTTGATGTCATTTGGACCTGGTGCACACACTTGGAGTGCAATATAGAGGGATATCGTTCCAAGACCTCAGACAACATTAATGAACTGATCTCAGTGTTTAGAAATAGTGTAAATGTTTTGAGGACCAGAAGAAGATGCACGGACTTGAAGTGACGTCTTTCAATACAAGAGTACTGTGCAATTAATAATTGTTATAATGCATATTTAAAATTAATGTATATCTGTCTATGTCCAGTTTAAACTGAAAAGGGAAAAACAAAAATTGGCTTTCAGTAGCTGGATTGGTAGTGATGACTTGTATTACAAAACGGATTAAACAGAATTTCATAAACCAAACATTCACTGCTTCTGAAAAATGTTACATGCAAGACTTAACCTGTTTTGCATCATTTTATTAAGACTCACTTATTGTTTATTAATCTGGTATAACAGCTTCAGTTTTAAGACTAAACCATACCATGCTTTTCTTCTTTCTTTCTTTCTTTCTTACTTTTTTTAATTGTTTTCGTTCTGGTGTTGCTTTTGAGCTGGGCTGGAAAGACGTAGAGGTAAAAAAAGTCCGTTAGAGGAGAGAAAATCAGGAGAACCTCATTACAGTTTGTCATTAGCTCAATTTATCATTGCAGACATTTTAGTCATATTACTCTTCCTTTGGCAAAAAGCTGGAATTGGATTGAACTGGTGCAGGAAGAAGGGCGTTAAACGGTTCCACTGTCTGCGTGTTTCTTCCCATTACTCAAGATCCAATCAGAGATTTAAAACAGGTGCTTTTCTCAGACTCCTCCCAATAAATGCTTTTGCCCACTTTGTGAAACATATTCTCTTCAGTTTCATAATATTTCATGATGACTTACACATGTATTGGATTTCTTCCTCTTCTTGTTCTTCTTCTTCTTTTTAATGAGCTTGTCTTACTCACTTTTCCTGGCAGGATGAGTGTACCTACGATGTGAATCTGAGCTTGATTGATCAAACAATGCCTGACTTTACGCATTAAGGCCAAAATTAGAATTTATGGCATACAACAGCGGCTTTGAAGGGTTTTATAATAAAGCTACATACCATCTGTGTAAGTCTTTCATAACAGTGTATGGATCTCCACTGGGGGTATAATGGAACATGTATTCGCACCGAACCATTTAGAACAAGATTTACAGTTCAGTACGCTTTGCAAACCAAATCATTTTTCATGGTGCAAAGGTTAATGTGATGTATAAAACTGCGTCATGGGTGTGATTTCATTTTAACATTGGCAAATGAACAAAATGATAAACAAGGTATGCTACTATTGTTGTTGGGGAATGAGTTAATATCACATACACGCTCTTACTCATTTTACAAACTAGGGTGAAGCATGTGCTGAACTTTATTTCAAACCTCTTATCCAGCCGATAATTTCACTATGGCAAATGAGAGGCAGTCATGGTCTGTTGGCCAGTTTGCGTTTGGCATTTCCACTTTTACTGCTGCAGTGAAAATCTACCAAACCATGACCCCTAAAACCACAGTACATACAATCTTACACCCCTAATTAACAAATACACATTATTTCCTAAATACGTCTCCAACAACAACTTGAACAATGTGAGTAATTTGTGAATCTATATTCTGTTTGTGTAATAATCTGCTCATACTTTCTTTTAGGGACACATTCTCATTAAAAAGTAATTCAAACTACAGGAATATTTCTTATTTACAATAGTGCCAAAAATAGTTCATGGGTGCAGAGATAGTCACTTACGAAATGTTACATCGTTGCCAGGTGACAGAAAACAGATTCCCGTGACTCAGTCCCCTTAGAGAGCAGTAGTTTCGGTAATTAGCCTAGTGGCATATTAAGAAAGCCTGTGGCATTTTCTTAGCAATGGTAATGTAAACAGGTTTTTTTTTTTTTTACCGGTGTAAAATTAATGAAAAAGTCATGTCTCAAACAATGTTTCAGTCATTCAGTGTTTAGTATCAGAGGAGCTTGTATTATGAGGTACAGTATGGAGTCTTCACCAGTTTATGTTACATTCATTTGTGACTCTTCAAAGCAGACATTATTGATTTGGCTTTGGTTAACTTTCCATGGATCTTAAGGTTACTTTCGGGTGTTTCAACTCAAAGAAAGAGTTGGAAAGTGAACTGGAAAATACAGTCAGTTTCAATGGCACAGGACTCAGTCAGAAACTACTCAACATATAGGCTCCTGTCTGGGTTCCAGGACACTGACTTGGTACAGACAGATTAAGTGAAATCTACCACATGTATAGATGAACTAGAAAGAACAAGGTGCACTGATAATCCTGTTTATGAGAAATTTCATTTGAGGGTTTCCTGAGCAGTGCTAGGCTACATCCTCCATTTGACATCCACGGTCCAAACACCAGCTGAGCAAAACTTCATCATCAGTCTTTGTCAGTCCGGTGCCCATAGCCCTGGGCAAAATTATGCTTGTAGAAGTTTCCTCCAAGTATATTAATTCACTTGAACATAATATATGATTTACAATGTGGAACATCACACTGTCTGTCTTCAGATATTTTCAGGGAGGTCTGTGTTAAATTCTTCCATGGAGAATAATGTGGTTGTCATGTGATGTTGTCATGTGACGGGTTGTTTAAAAAACAAACAAACCCATGACAGGATATGTTATCTTGTGTTAGTTCAGTAAGCTGCATCCATAACCACATCCAGGTTCAAAGCCAGGTGAATTAAAAAGTTTTCTTTTTTCTTCTTTTTTTCTAATCATCATGGAAAAACTGTGGGTGTTTTCTGGGAAGAATGGGAGGATCTAATAAAAAGGTAAAACAGTAAAACATGCAGGTATAAAGTTAATGCCTGTAGCATTTTGGGTTTGACTTTGCAACATGTAATGAATATAAGGTACTGTTAATGTGCATGTAATCAAACACTGTGAGGGAAACTCAGAGATTACATTAAAATCAGGTTTTGAAAAGATAGTTCTGGTTCCTAACAGGAAAAAATAGGATTCCAGAAAGTTTTAAGTGTGATTCAAACATTAACAGATTTTTTGAAGCAATACAGATTATAACTAAGTTCCCATTATATTTGAAGGACCAAGTGAAAGTTGTAATATGTTAATCATTGTTAGTTCTTTCTTATTCTATCCTCACAATAGAGGACACACCATACAATACAGGTGAAGTTGACAACTTACCCATTCTATGGTTAAATTATTATTGTTATTATTATTATTATTATTATTATTATTATTATTATTATTATTATCGTTTTATTGTTGTGGTGGTTGTTGCTGTTGTTGTTGTCGTTGCTATTGTCCTGAGTAGTAGTAGTTGCAGTGATAGTAGAAACAAATTTACTGAGTTCATCTGTATTGCTAACCTCAAGATTTATTGAGAGAGAAAGAGACAGAGAGAAAGAAAGAGAGAGATAAGGGTGGTCACCGGGTAACAGAGGCGCCTTAACAGAGGTGCCGCGACTCACACTAAAAAAGGACGGAAAAATTTGTTGTACGGCTTGACTCACTCTTTTATTTTCTGCAGCTCATGTGCTCTTAGTGTTACATATGCACACTACATTAAAAAAAAAAAAAAAGACCGTAAGAACAACACCGCTGGATGTTTTGGCATGGATGTTTCCAGATGTCAGAGTGTGGGGAAAAAGTGATCAGACAAAGCTGAAATACAAACTGTGTTGGCGTCTCATTTTGTATGTATGTCTCTGTTTATGCTTGGCCTACGTCAACAGCCAGCAAGTGTTTGTTTAAAAGCCATACAGGATGACAAACACGCTGGGTCATATTTGCCCCATCCTCCACATCTCCAGAGAGGCCCCAGACCTCACATTTTGTAACTGTTTATCCAAACAAAACACTCTCAGCCAGATTCAATTCCTTACTGAATCAGAACTTCATTTTAACCAAATTTTAAATCATGTCCTCCCCCAACCACCTAGCCACTATCCCTACAATCAATAAAAAAAGGTCTACAAGTTTAAAGGTTCTGAACACCAATAAATGTGTTGCCACATTAATGAAATCTTCCACTCTGTTTTTCTACACTACTAGAGTACAACTGAGTAATGATAGCTAACTGGACTCATGTTTTTTGGTTTTCTCCCTTCTTCATTATGCTCTCTTTCATGTGTCACATGCAAACTACATAGAAAAAAAAAAAGATTATTGCACCTTCAACTCAGCTCTGAATAACTGCCCTAACAGAGGAAACATTATCCAGCCCTTTTCGAAACGACAGCGTTGCCAGAGCCAAAAGCGCTCGTGCAAAATGACCTGGCTCAAGAGAGACACACGTTCCACTCCAGCCTTTAATCTAAGCCCTGAAATATATTTCACAATTACCAACCCTAAAAATACACAGTGTATAAAGGATGTGTGACGTGAACACACTGCAGTGGAAGTGGGTAACCTACCCAGGCCTGGTACATTTGGCCAAAGCTTCTGAAACCAAAAGGATCAATAGGCTAGCTTGTTGGTGAGTGTAACCCGATAAAGGGTTTTCTTAAGAGAGACTCTAGGGTTTACGACAGACTGCGCATAGTTCTGAAAGACACCAAGGCTTTGGCCAGACAGAACATGAGTGAGTGATTATGAGGAGAAGAAGAAGTGAAATCGAGAATAAAGCAGGTTATATGGAACGTGCAACACTGAGAACGTTAGAAATGTCCTGGCAAAAAACAAGCCCCTTAAATAAGAGAATAAGTCAATAAGCGTCTGTGTCTTGGAACCTGGCCGAGTCTTTCTGGCATTTACTTTGAAGATAATCCAGACTGATGTTGAATTGGCGGCTCTATTGAGAGAAAAAAAATATTTTACTTAAGGTTTATAGTACCAAAACATACGCCTTTCCTAGTTCTGTGACTCGATATCCAATTGAAGTTGTAAAGTAATTGTGACATTCTGATGCCTCTATTTGAAAGAGCACCTTGAAAACCTTTTTTTTTTTTTTTTTTCAATCATAAATACCCTAGACAACGACTGGAGGGCAGCATACCTGACTGACAAGCTAAATACTTTCTCAGAAAGAGCTTAGTCCAACTTCAGGCACTCATGTGTAAAAATTACTTTTGATTGATATCTTCTCTGTCTTTTTAGCACTGTAATTGTAACTAATTCTTGGACTATAATAAGTCTGTGTGTAAACAACAATTTCTCAGGTCACAGTTGCCAGGGTTTTTTTTTTTTTTTTGCAGTTTACCCCCGTAGTTGAGTTGGATATTGAGCCTCTGAGAAAAGCCGTTCAGCTCTTCATCTCTTGTGTGGAATGAAATCATACAGACAGATGAATTCCCTGTAATTGTGGTTACTCCTAAGTTATTGCATGTTTTTAGGTGATCATCATCTAACTTTTGAGGGTTTACTTTGTCACTATATATATATATATATATATATATATATATATATATATATATATATATATATATATAGTGACACACACATATAATATATATATATAATATATAATAATATATATATATATGTGTGTGTGTGTGTGTGTGTGTGTGTACACACACACACACACGCACACATACATATGCATATGTATAAAGGTATATACATATAAGTGTGTTTGTGTGTCTGTACACAAACACACAAACACACACACACACACACACACACACACATATATACTGTTTTGTTGCAATGAGCGTGTTTCCAGGCAACAAAAAAATCATCCATCTGACCAAGGACAAGGTTACTTGTTTACTAGGAAAACAGCCATGTCTCCAGTTGAATGATGATGGAAAACCATGGTCCGTGAATTATTCACTCTGTTTTCCCAGTCATTTGGAGATGAATATTTTGTTATTTGTTTAGGATGTCTAGCCATCTCTGTTTCCCTGTGTAACCTCCAGTTATATCCGTTTACCTTTCATAGATCTTCTGGTACACAGTAAACAAACAGGCTTGAGAAACCTGAGAATTTCCATAAACAAAACAGTTCACACAAATCCCTGTATCTCCCTCTTCCTTATTTCTGGTAAACTATTAAATAATGTTCTAAAATGAGACAATCATGGATGAATCATGAGACAGGGTCTCTTACTTAGTTTTAATGTTCAAAATAAAAACACGAACCATTGCTCCCCCAGTCATCAGAGCATCAGGTTGTTCCTTTAAGGGCAGCTCTCATTATTCAGGAGAAAATACTGCAGATGATTGTATTCAGGCAACACTCAGATATGCTTTATGTATATAGTCCAAATGTGTTGTGATCTGTTTTCGGCAAATGTGGGTAAA
Source organism: Chanos chanos (assembly GCF_902362185.1). Taxonomy (NCBI): domain Eukaryota; kingdom Metazoa; phylum Chordata; class Actinopteri; order Gonorynchiformes; family Chanidae; genus Chanos; species Chanos chanos. The sequence goes on from NC_044504.1 coordinate 38,007,366, forward strand.
TCAGTCAATCAGGAAGTGAGATATCATTAGCTAGCTAGCAGGCTGGATCTAACATCTGACTATTGAGCCCATATTTCTTTGAAAAAGCAATAAATAAATAAGTAAATGAATGATAACTGATATCTGAGAGCAAATAACTGACTTTATTTGGCTGGTCAACGATATTGTGACCTGTTATAACTTGTCGTTTAAATCTCTAGATAGCACCTACACATATTGTCAGTGCTGATGACTAAACGTTAGCTAAATAATGGCAAATGATGATGGGTCAGTGTGTCACTTTTACCAACAGCTGGCAGTCTTTACTGACTGTGCTGGACTGCGTTGTGCTGGACTGTGCTATGCTGGACTGTTTTGTGCTTGCCTTAAGTTGACCTACCGACTATCTCCTGTTGGACCAACTTTGACTTATTACGACAGCCAGTGTTTTAATTTTAGGTTGCATTTTTTGTGCATTTTTTGTACATTGTATGATAGATTAGTGAAACTTGGGTCAATTAAAACCAAATAAATAATAAGGAGGGCAGTAAGAAAGAAACAAAATTGGCTGCTTCTTTGGAATGACGGTTATGTTCTGCTAACAGCTAGGTTAACCAGTCTGTCTCATTTTCATTATCCTCCAATTAAGTAAGTCAAATGTGCTCAAAATATTAGCTAATGTCAGCAGTTCATGATTCAGATGTCTAGTTGTCTAACAATACATGAATTAACATGGCTGTAATTGAATACAATGCGTTTTTTGACACGATTATAGAAAACAGTGTCAACAAAGCCAGTTGCTCCCTCGTGATGGTTCTCCAAACGAAAGCAGTACCTCACGGGAGGTAAGCAGGAATGCCATTCCTAGTGTTCACTGGTGCCTCATCCCATAGGATCATAGAGAATGTACATTTTCAGGTTCGCTGTATGAATAATAAAATCTTAAGAGTAAGAACTACTAACACTTCAACTAGTTCCAGTACCCAGAAGCATAGATTAGGTCAAAGTAGAGGGTACACATCTCCACCAGCGATTACACGCGCTGTTAAGGTGTCCCCATTAATAAACCTCTGAATCTACTTCATCAATCATTTCCATTAGTACCAAAAAAGGTTAAAGGATAGGCCTGGCAAAAAGGGTTTGTACAGAATAAATCTCTTGAGAAAGTCATCACAGCAAAATCCTTTAAGAGGAAACTCCAGTTTGAACAATAGGAACACCCCCTCCCAAAATAACTAGAAGGTGAATGCCTGGAGGACGGCATGGTGGCGCCTCACAGCAAGAAGGTCCCGGGTTCGATTCCCGGCCAGGTGGCTTGGACTTTGCATGTTCTCCCTGTTTCTGTGTGGGTTTCCTCCCACATGCAGGTTAGCTGAATTGGACACATTAAATTGCCCCTAGGTGTGAGCGTGTTTTGGCTGCCCTGCGATGGACTGGCGACCTGTCCAGGGTGTCTCCCTGCCTTTCGCCCAATGAACATTGGGATAGGCTCCAGCACCCCAGCAACCCAAATTAAGGATAAGCGGCTTTGAAAGTGAATGAGTGAGTGAATGCCTAGACTACAAGCTTGGAAGGAGTTTAGAGTTTGCAGCTTAAACCATGAACGTAAGATGCACCTCTTAACTTTAAACTGCATGGCCAGTGAAGTCTTGTGGTTTTATGTCTACCTGGCTCTGTTAGACATCATTTTCTCCACAGAGACCCAATTGTAATTTCAAATTTATTTTGTACCATGTGGTTTTTGTGGAGATGGCTCACTTGGATTAGAAGATGGGTTTTTTTATCATTGTGAGACTGATTATACACTTCTAACAGGTGACTTTCTTGCTGCCTTTAGCTCCATCGTTAAGCAAGCACCCTTCACCATCAGCTGTTTTGGCACTTACCCGTGACCCCTTCTAAGGAGTGTGCCAGCTGGATTGATCAGGTCCAGCACGAGCCCAGTGGCTGGACCATGAGTCCTCCCTCCTTTGCCACACCCATTGTGACACCACATTTTCCACCTGATCGGTTGCGTAGTAGAGTTTCCTACTCTAATGTCCTTTAATACCCGTTCAGTATTACTGCCCTGTAAATCTATTTATTGTAACTTCCACAGATAGCCACTGGGCTTCCCATCCCTGATGGATGCATTCATCTGCAAGTGACTGGTACTTTAGCAGCTTGCTCTCATATACATCATCCATATGCTCCTACCCTAGAACTGTCAGCACCAACATAACAATATTCTCTGTTGCCATGGATCAGACTATCATGTCAGGTCTTTGTTACATGCTGATGAGATCGTGGAGAAAGACGAGGCATTGCTAGATGTTTGCCATCACCACACAGTGTGTGGGTGTCCCCAGTGGGCATCTGCACTGATGTTTTAGGGTCTTCTCTCAGCTCTTGACAAACTGGACATGGATGGGTCCTCTCTTTATTTATTTATTTATTTTTTTTGTATACTTGTTCACTTTCTTCCATGTGGCCCTGTAGTGGTGTGAATACCTTGTCATGTCTCCATTGTTATCATCCTTCTCTTGCTGCCTTTCTTACAGGTTAAGATAATGTTCTCCAGGTTGACTGACCTCTCACAGAGGGCAGAGACTGGGTCCTGAGATGACAAGGGTCAGCAGAACTTCATAGGCAACTCTGGGTTCCTCACTTCAATCGTATAGTCAACCTGGCAGATCTTTCTCCTCCTTGGCTTACTTCCACCGTGTCCGTTACCTTACTGCAGCTGCCGTCCTAACAGTTGTTCCTCTTCTGCCATAAGCTGAATTTCTGACTGCACCAGCTCTCTTCTATCGCCTTGATTAGCCTTTTCCTAGCGCTGGACATTGGATACAGCCAATCCCCAGCCTTCCAACAGCCACTGTCCCCACAATGTGGTGTAATCTGAACTCTGCCTAGTTGACTGCATAGGCCGCTGACCACATCCTGGCTGTGTGAACTTCTATTCCAGCTGTTCAGACATCCGGGGCCACGTGAAATTCCTATGCTCTGTTTGAGAGCATATTTGGCTCTTTGGAATGCCCAGCTATCTTCTTAAGTGCCCACTAATGGTTCTTTACATCGCTTTAGCCTTGGTCATTGGGAATTTGTAGACCACGATGGGCCAGAGAAGTCTTGGCAGGACCCCATGCTGGTAGCCCCAGACCTTGTATTACCCTGGATGTGTGCTTTTTTCCACCCTCTACATTCAGTCTTTTGCCCTCCACAGTTCTCTTCATGCTTGTGGTATGTTTGACTGTAACATCAAACCGCTTTCCCAGGCTCTTTACTGGCTTTTCAGCGAGTTTTGGAATTTTCGTTCCGCCAACTCTGAAATAAATACTTTTGCCCAACTTATCTGTCTTTGTTACCAGGATATTGGTTAGTCTAGGTTTACTGGGCTTGAAAGACATGCCGGCGTAACTGATAAGTCTTCTAACACCCACTTGTCTTCGGTTATGATCACATCATCCATAAAGGCCCATTAAGTAGTTGAACTTTCAACCATAACATTGGTTCTTCACTTTTCACAAGAAGATGGATTGCTATGTTGAATAAGCCTGTACAGCCTGCCACAACAGCTACCTTCAGTATCTGCTGTTCCATTGTCAAGTTGTCTCACCCATGAAAACCACCAATATGATCTCTCATGAATTGATTTTCCTTGGCAAGTGAAACTTTTCCAAAGTGGTGTTGACTGTTTGGTGTGGAATGGAGCTGTCCGCATTGGTGAGGTCGAGCCACAAGACATCCAGATTTCCTCTGAGATCTTCACCTCTCTAATGATTTACTTAAGAACACTAGTATGTTCAAGGCAACTATATATTCCTGGTGGTCTGCTTTCCAGTACCGCTGTGTCACTGTACTGATTTTTCCAGTTATTGGGTCCATCTGCGTGCAACTATTGGAACATTTAGGAGCTAAATGGCAAAGCCCAATCTTCCAGTAGTCTGGTAACCTCTCCTTCTTCCATCCAACTCTCTGCAGATTCCGGAGTCTTTCCCACTCTTCTAGGCCTTGGTGCCTTTGCAGAAGACTGTAGGCTCTCCTGAGGTAATCTTCTGCCATCTGCTATGTCTAATGCAGTCCCCTACTTCTCTTGTTTCCTAGCATCTGTGTGGCAAATTTGAGAAGGTTTTGACGTGAACTCTGTTCTTTTCCTTGGCCGTGTTATCCTGGTCTCTCAGGTCCTGTTTATACCTTGCATTAGATCCAGCTTTGGCCATCCAATCACAAGTGGACAGCTGTAAAGTTCAAGTCTAAACACACCCAATGCGCATTGAGATCGCATTGAGATCACATCAAGATCCGTCTGTTCACATTCGGAGGTGGTCTGGATCGCATATGACCACATTCTTTTAGCAGTGCAAACGCGAATGTGATCTCGACGACGTTGAAAGACCGCCTACTCAGCTGACGGTGAGGTAAATAAATCATGTTACAAGTATACAGGTTAAACAAAACACTGCTGAAATGAATATTTGACTGCTAAACAAAACATGATACCAAATCGCTAGTAAACCACACTACAAATTTACGACAATAATTATGTTCAGATACACATTTAATATACATCTCGTATCATCGTGTCATCTACAAACAGTTTATTGAGCCAAGGTATATGGGCAAGGCATAGCTTATCTCTATTAACAGGCTCAGTTAGCCAAATGTATTGTAAAGGGATTAGATACAGCAAGCTTTGCAAGCGGCAATGATGGATGCATTTATTTGCATATAGAGCGGGGAAGTGAGATCCGATCGCAAGTGGTCAATTCGAGACACATATGGAAATGGATTCTAAAGCCAGGTGTAAACGGACGTACTTTAGCGCTGTCCACTTGTGATCACATCACCAAAATCGGATCTAACGCAAGGTGTAAACAGGCCCCCAGTTTCCCTGAGCATGTCATTCCTCTTACCCTGCCTTGCCATATTGCTTTCTTAATCACCTGAGGTTACACTTTATTCCTTTGATCTTCCATTCTCCTTTGGTTGGTTATTTGGCTGCCGGTACTGCCTTTCTGGTCTTTGCTCCAAACCTCTAACAGCCCATGCTATACACTCTGGCAGTTAGAATTTCTAGCTTCTTCTCTGTTCCCTCGGAAAGCCTGTTCTTAAGTACAGCATCTTGCACTGTATAAAAGGTTCAACTCGTCTGTATCGAAGTGCTTGGGTCACTGCCCCCTTCCTGTCTTGTCTTCCATGCCATTTACCTCATAGGGCCTTTGATCTCCTACACCATCCTCACCATTTGACCATTCTCTCAGTCACTTCCTGGAGGTTTCTGACACTGCTTTTCTCGTTGGTTTGTCATACTCCTTTGCTGTCTCACCAGGGCTTTACCTTATGTATATTATTGTTTGCTGTGTGCTTGAACAGCCCATCCTCATGGCCTGGATCTTCAGCCCTCTCTCTCTCTCCATCCATTGAATATTTCAGTTCAATTTTCATAATCCTGTTTCAGATGTCACAGTCTCTAACCCCTAACCCCAACCCTAATCATAGCCTTAACCTTAAACTTAACCCAAGCCCTCGTTACATAAGGAGTATTGGTAGACAAGTAAGGTTGGTATCAGCGCCTGTTCACCTGCTGTTTATACTGAGTCCTGCGCACTTGTTTCAAGAATGTAAATGTGACTGCACACACACAGTGAACAGTGAACCCATCCAATACACCAATAGTGAACACACACACCAGACGCAGGAGCAGTGGGCTGCATTTCTTGCGCCCAGGGAGCAGTGGCTCAAGGGTGCACAGCCGTGGATGTTGGTCCTAGGAATCAAACTGGCAACCCGCCGGTCACAAGCCCGGTTCGCTAACCTTTAGGCCACAGCTGCCCACTTTACACTGTGGCTGCCCGCTAGCACATAACAGTCTAGAAGCTCTCCCCATTGCATTATTTTACATGTGCTACAGTTGCATTTTTTTATTCGTTCTCCATCATGTTTTTAGCAAGTTGCTTTCACTGCATCCTTAGGATGAAATTATTGGAGATTGGTGGCATGGTCAGGGTTCCATCTGATTCCGTCCCAATGAGCATCAAGACACCTTTGAACAGATCTAATAAATATACAAAACAGCTAAAGTGGTTGCGGTTTCATCTAATTAATAACTGTGTGATTTAAAGTGAAGGCTGGGTGGAGAGGTAAGGGGTACGTGAAATTACACAATTACGCAGCTTGATGAACAGATGCATAGTGAAATTTAATCATACATGTTCACGTCAGAATCTCTCATACATCTTCTGGTCTGAAGTGCTGGTTGCATATGTATAGTCGTTTTTTTTTTTTTTTTAATTTACAGAAATGTCACTTTGATTTGGTTCAAATCTGCAGTGAACTGCTCCTTAAGGACCACTGGTGTACGGAGTAGAGACAAACTCAGGTGATGTCATTGCAAATGACTAAACTCATTTGAAGTATTACGCTTGGCATCTCCAACCAACACTAAAAAAGTGCCACCTGTTCTGCTACTGTCCTATCCACCAGTCTTTTCGCTTCAACATTGTAACCTACAAACCAAAATGTTCACGGACAGGGGACTTAAGGATGTCGAACCATCTTTAAGGTTTGGTTTTGTCATCTTTGTTCAGCGTTTCAAAGGGGCAAAACTAACAGAAAGGAGTGCTGCTGCTTTGCCAAAATGAAGTCATTCATTGGGATGAGGTTCGACATGCACACCGCTTTAGCTTGTTAAAATAAGCAAGGCCGCATTCCTGTTCTTAAAGAACTGCTTTTTTCATTTTGTGTGTCTGTCCATGTGAAAAGAACAATTATCACAAGTGATGAGTAGGTTTATACCCTTCAGTATCAAAAACTGTTTGGTTCATAATGCACACTGAACCACGGGCCAAGTACTGACAGGTCTGATATGAATACATGTAGTGTTACACTCCTAATAGGCGTGCCCATATTTCAAAGTTGTTGTTAATTCTACCTATGTGTCAGGCTAAGTATCCTGCTAAAGTAAACTGGTAGTCACTTTTATGATTAGTTTATCAAACACACACACACAAAGACACACACGCTCATCAGAAAAGTTTACATTTCATCCCGGATTTGCAAGTGACCAAACATCAGAAGAAAAAGAACAGACATTATAGAGATTTAAAAAAAAAAGAAAGCTTGAAGTTTAATTAAGAAAGTGGGATAGGTCCTAACTGACAATGATTAAGTCATCAACAAATATTTAGGCCTACAGTAACTCATAACTAAACTAATGTGTGCTAATTTCTTCATGAATATATTGCATTACAATTAAAAGAAAAAAAAAAAAAAAGTTAATTCATAATGAACTAAATAGTGTGTGATAAAATAGCTTATTATGTTACACTTAAACAGCTATGTTATGCATTGAGCAGGAGTTTTTACAACATTCTTTTATCACATGACATACACATATTAAGCTATAAACTACAGCTAGGTAATTGCGTAGCTGTAAGGGAGTAGGCCGAGAAGCCAGACTGTTTGGGATTGAAATCATGACAGCTCACTGAGTAACGGCTCACTTAACCCCAAGGGTGCTCCAGAGTTGTGCGACCTCCGTCATAGATAACATTAATCGTAAGTTGTTCTTGATAAGAGCGTGAGTGGAATGAAAGAATTGAAACTGATATTAGCATCATCAGATCATTAGCATCATGTGTGCCTGGCTATACCTGACAACTAATGTCAATGTAACATACAGTGGATCATTTAAAATTCTCTTGCTGTTACTTCACCCTGGATTTTGGGATATTAGTGCATTACTCTAGCGTGATGTCATATCAGGGACCTCAGGAAGTGATACAGGAGGATGCAGGCAGTGAGGGTATCATGAACAAGATTACAGTGTGAGATTGTGTGTCATGGAACTCAGTGTGGCAGAGGTACATCAGACTGACGTAACTGATAAAGGAAATGACAAAGACTTCTATTAATATCTCTACCCATAGCCGTGTGTGTGTGTGTGTGTGTGTGTGTGTGCGTGCGTGTGTGCGTGTGTGGGTGGGTGGGTGAGTGAGTGGGTGTCTGGACTGTGTGTTTGTGTTTGTGTGTGCATGTGTGTGCGTATGCGTGTGTGTGTGTGTGTGTGTGTGTGTGCGTGCGTGCGGGTGGGTGGGTGAGTGTGTGTGTGTGTGTGTGTGTGTGTGTGTGTGTGTGGACACGTGTGTGTGTGTTCCCTTCAACCTTGACTTCTGTCAGCACCATTTGGTGACACTGTGTGTGTGGAGGGGGTCTCAGTCTCAGAGTAAACCCACGCCCTTGGTTTGCCTCACTCACATGGCATTTCAGGGAAGCAGTCAGATAAGTGTCTTGGCCTTGCCTTTGCTTAATTCACCTCTTTTTAATTATTTCTTAAGTAATTTATTCCATTACAGTATTGTTCACTGCTGTTTGTCACGTCTTTTACAGTTCAAGGCCTTTTGGCATCATTTCCACCATGACATTCTTTGGCTAAACACGGACCTTGTGCGCTGCAACAACGTTTTCGTGGAAGAAAGAGTGCGACACCCCCTGTGGTTTTCCAACAATATCAGTTTTCCCAGAACACACCGCCTGCTTTCGATGGCCACTCTGCGAAGGATTATGCTCTCCAGAGTGAGGTCAGCCGAAAGCAGATCTGACAAACTATGCTGCTCTGCACAGGGGAAAGGGTCGATTCTCAAATAAAGTTTGACAATAATTTAGTCCATCTCGACTGAGCGGAGGACAGCGGAGTGCACTGCTGCCGCGCCCAGTGACGGCCAGGCCAGGGCGAGCGGCCCAGCACAGATCAGATAGAACTTGGAACGCAGACCCTCCAGATGTGTCATAGGGAGTATATTTGTTCTTTTTTTTTTTTTTTACAATCTAAAAACTTTTTTCCCTTTCTTTCCCCTCTCTTACTTGATATCCTTTGTATCTCACGGAGAACTTCAAACAGAATACTATTTCTTTCCACTGTAGCTTGCCAGATTTCATCTGAGTACCCCTAACACTTTTGTTTTGTGGCCTGTCCTAAGGTAATAAATTTTTGTCTTTTTTTTGTGTGTGTAAAACATTGTTTTTAATCATTTTTTGTGGTATTCATTTATCTTGGTTGCAGAGAGAGAGAGACAGAGAGAGAGAGAGATCCTTTTTTAAAGACACATTAAAAATATTCTCTCTCTCTCTCTCTCCCTTTCTCTCTCTCCTCCTCTCTCATCTAAAAAAGGTGAATGTATGATTTTAGAATTGCATGCAAAAGTGCCCCTGGATGCCTTATGCTTTTTTGTGGTCAGCATACCCTGGGTCTTTTTTTTTTTTTTTTTTTTGTCTCATGATACAATGTTCAGCTTGCACATTAGCGTGTATCACTAATCACACTCATGCATGTCCACACACACTAACACGCACACACACACACACACACACACACACACACACTCCCAAATATACACCCAGTCTTGCTCCTCCTCCAACAGATGCTGCCTTAAAGCCCATGCTGTTTCCCTTCCCTTATAGCTCTCCCATGCACTTTATTAACGATACTATAAAAATGATAAATCTTCACAGTATAAAAAGAAAATATTCCCACACGGCTGTGCTGCAGTCTTGTTTTTTGGTTGGAATGTCAAGTTTTTGGTCCTAACATGTTCAGTGAAAAAGCTCTGTGTGTGTGTGTGTGTGTGTGTGTGTGTGTGTGTGTGTGTGTGTGTGCATTCCTGAAAAGCGCCAAATACACTGAAACCTTGTGCAAGAAATTTCATTCTCAAGGAAAGAGACATAACAACTCCCTCAACAAGTCATCATAAAATGTCCAGATTTATTAAGCTTTTTTTGTTCCATACAAAAATTCAAAGAAATGATTTGATTACATAACATTACAATCTTAGTTTATGGCTGTCATCATAAACAGCTTTCCAATAACAGAATAGAAGACTTCAAATGACCAGACGTGTGAACATTAGATAAGTTAAAGTATTAAACTAGACCCATCACTTCTCACATTCACTGCTAACAGTTTTGAAACAGAATGCCACCTCCGCAGTATCTCGAGGGAGCTATGGCTGTGTTCTCACGCACTTTCTCAAGGCTTCAGTCCAACTGAAGAAATGCACACATTCTCAAGCATCTGTTACCCTGGAGACTGAGTAACCAGGGAAACACAAGCTTAATTAAACTAACCAAGGCTATGTCATTCAACCAATCAAAATTGTATGACAGACAGAAATATGTCAGCAATATATATGGTCTGTTGTACATGTCAGTTTTCTATGTACTTACTTAATGTCATTTTCTGTTGCCTCATGTCAGTTTAACAATGCTGGTATTGTATGTATTCATTGTGTAAGTGCCGTTAGATACAAATGTCTGTCAAATGAATAAACGGAAATGGAAATGCAGAAAGGAAATAAAAATGGTGTTTTTCCCAGTAGTGGTCCCAGCGAAATTACCATTACCTTAGAAAGCAGACCTGACATAATTGTCATGGTATTTCTCTTTTTTTGTCCAGTGAGTGTAGACAGTCCCTGCTTCTGCCTGACACATTTAATGTCCTGGACACACTGGACAAAAAGTGGACTTTACATATTGCTGTAAAACTGGGTCAGCGGGTGACAGAAAAGTTTTTGTTCTGTTTTGTTTTGTTTTTGTTTATGTTTTTTCTTTCTGTTTTCTGTAGTGGCTCAGCCAAAGCTAAAACAGCATCAGTCACTCAGCATCCATGCTACGTTGGCCTGAAATCAGACAGTTTTTGTTTTTTACACTGTACCATAGTCTGTTGCCAACGTGCCCTTGGATCACGTGGTGTCGTCAACTGGAAGAGCCCAGGGCTTAAGTTTGACAAGTCAGAGCTCCTGTTTTCACTGTCGTTGAGTTAATGCACCCTTGGTATAAAAAAAAAATGTCGTAATGAACATTAGAAAGCTGGGAAGAAAGAATGAATTTAGGACACAGGAAAGAGGTGGGTCACATTAACTACCTGATTCAACATGTGTGATCCCAGACTTCAAAGGGTTAAAAGTCCAAATGAGTCATAGAGGTAAAGGATAAGCAGAGGTGACACATGGAGTGTTATAGATGTCTTGAACCGCATTAACCATAGCAGTTTAAATACGAAGACCTTCAGCTAATGAGTGGTTCAACTAGAACAGCATTATGGAGTCCTCCTCGTTGAGGAGAGTGTCTGGTAGCCACAAACTTGACTCAAGGTGTGCAAATAGGTCTGACCTCTGACCTTAACTCTGCTTGGTCAGGCTGTCTGTGATCTGCAAAGCCTGCTGTCAAGTTTGTGGCTACCAGACACTCTCCTCAATGAGGAGGACTCCATAATGCTTAAGGACATCTTACCATGCACCATAACATCTAGCATTAGATAGCTCAGAGAGGGTTAATCTTAATCATTTACACCAATAGAGCTATCCAGAAAAGTCCCAGAAAAAGAAACTCTTATCAAAAGCAGAAATGACTGAGTCAGTATTATGTAAGCAATGAAACACTACAGTGTAACTTGATGGCTATCTTAGGCTATAAGCCAAGCAAATGTTAGAGCAGAGTTTACCAAACTTTACCTACCCAAACCACCAATGTCCCTTCCTGAGACACAGTAAAGTACATATGGGAGACGTTTTTTCACACCGGCTGAGGGGCAGTAATGACCACTCTATGTGGAGAGCAGGCAGTGGGGTTTCACTGCTGCAGTTTCTTTCACAGTATTACAGTTTGTGGCATACTGATGCGACCTTACCGATGACAATGCTGAAACATTTTAGCCTGGCATATATGGGGAATGACTGTATGGTTCTGAGGCCTGGTTTGGCCTGATTCTGCCTGTCGCTTTTGCAAGAAGACCAACAGTTTAGCTACTTCAGAAACACTAAGCCAACTTCATGGGTGAATGACACTCCCCCTGCCCTCCAGAACACTGCATTGCACTGCATTAGCAGTGGAAATGCATGACCGCTACCTCTAGCTTCGTAAGGCCCTCCCTCAAGTTCCCGCTGGATGACCTCAGCCCTGATGTCCAGCAGGGAAAGGCTACGACTCGGACAGACCAGACAGATCAAATCCCTGTGAAGAGCGGAATTATGAACATGCTCCGCATACTGCTTGCGTAGCAGAACGACAGATTTGGACATTCTGTACAGACTGTTCTATAAGACAGGACAGGGCATGGGAGTGTTTTTGTTGTGGCTCTCCTTCCAGCTGCTTCTTGGACCTTAAACGCTCCTGAGAAGGAACATAAGATTTTGACCATGCGTACAGCTTCTGGAAGACGGCCAAAAACCTTTTCTCTTTTCCTCTTTCCCTCTTCCCTGGGCCTACACCTACTGTGATCCTCAACCTCTCCTTCTAAAGGATCAAAGATAGAGTTGCTTTGTCAGGCGGCCTTAGGTGTTGGACTCTTATGTGGACTCTCCCCCACACGTTTGTCAATACTGATGCCAGTCTTATCTCCGAAAAATTGGGCATTTTCTTTCCCCTGGAAAAATAAAACTCAAGAGAAGCAAACACAGAAGACACAGAAAGGGGAAGATCTGTTTGTACTGGAACCAATGGCTAATTAACAACCTTGAGTGTCTCTCCATTCATGTGAAAGGTGTCACTGAGCCACTGCTCCACTTCCTGCTGCTGGATGAAATGTCTGATTACAGCAACCAATCAGTTTTTAGATCCCGGAGTCAGCCAGTGTCTGCTCTACCTCTAATGTCAGAGATTAGTGCTCAAAAACTAGTCTCACCTCAAATATGAATTGCACACACACACACACACACACACGCACACACACACACACACAAAGAATAAAAATCAAAACAGTAATATTTGGCATGTTTTGTCTGGGCACGCTCAGTTTTGATTTTCTACTCTGGAGGCCTGGTAACCAATATGGGCACAGAAACGGCACCTTGAAAATTGTGTATACGGAAGTAGTCTCTTTTTTTCTTTTTCTTTCAATCTTATGGCCTTCATAAACACCTGAGGTTTCTCACAACACCCAAAAACTACCTGTCGTTGTCTCTGTGGCGCAATCGGTTAGCGCGTTCGGCTGTTAACCGAAAGGTTGGTGGTTCGAGCCCACCCAGGGACGCGTGATCTCTTTACATGCTTGTTTTGTGTTCTGCCTCTCTTGGAAGTTAATTTGGATAAAAGCTTTTGAGAAATGAATAAGTGTAAATGTAAATATATGAAAGCAACTGGAGGATCGCAGACTGACAGCAGTGGAAGAAGTACTTTTAATGCTGTTCAGCCACTCACTGTCACACATGCCCATGCTCAGGTTTCACACACACACACACACACACACACACATACTGCAAAAGAGAGATCAAAATGTTTCAGTGCAAGTGTATTAGAAGTATCTAAGAGAGAGTCTCAGTATGCAGTTGAGGCATAAATCCTGTGTTACTTTATTGCTTGTGATTGTTTATGAAAGTTTAGTTTGTTTATCTGTAGATTCAATGAAAGGCAACGCTCATATGTCAACTTCTTTTCGAAGTCTATCGAAGTACTGCTGGAACAGAATAAGAGGCAAACCACATAGCTTTTCCATTGTTATATAATGAAAGACCAGACTGCCCACAGTTCTGCGCACATGTCACTAACGCTGCTGAAACACAGCTCAGTTCAAAGTGAGTGTGAGTGGAGAGGGTTGCTGGTTGGTAGTGCAGTGGTGATCAATGCAGACTGTGTTCATAGGAGATGCTGTGACTTTTGAAGCAGAAACTAAGTTGAGCATCTAAAACATATTTAGGAACAGTCTTGGGAGGATGAGGGTGTAGCTTTTATGGGGCATTTGATATTTAAGTATCACAACTTGTGTCTGTTTTGCTGTTCAGGCCACGAGTTTAGCATTTGTATTTAGTACTTGTTTATAACTCACACAGTGCAAACGTTTATTTGCAGAAAAGCAGAAATACTGAAAATGTCCTATTGCACACATGTCTCTCTCTCTTTACAATACCAGGAGAGGCAGTGGATCCGCCTGAATCTGAGAAGAATTTTTAGTCACTCAGATTTTTATGATGAAGAATCATAATCGAAAGTGCTGGTTTCTGGCAATGTTGATTTCAATGATCTCCTCATGTCCCAAGTGCCAAGTGAATGTGAAGATATCAACACGCACAACGCACCTGCATCTTGGAGAGATATATGACACACTAATAGCTTTCTCATCTTTCATTTAGACTGATTTGTGGTAACGAACACTTTATATTTCCATAGATACAGGTTTCATGAGTGAATATTCATTAAAAAAAAAACAAAAAAAAACAATCTAAATTACCACAAGAGATGAATCTGTCTCCACCCAGTCACCACTTAACATTCCTTCCACCCATGACTGTGATTAATATCCACACAAATACCTTGCTGGGAGCCAAGTGAGACAGGCTTCATCTCTCTGGTCGCTCAGTGCCTGTTTCGCAGCTTGCATTTAATTCCTGGCATATTTTCTCCAGCATATAACTAACCTAATGGACCATTATCAGGGTGGCGACTTTGTAAATAAGCAGTTCAAGGGAGTAACGTGTTGATGTCGTCATCATTGCTGATGTGTTCCTCATATTTGGAGCAGATGTAAAGCGATGTCGCTTTCGTCGTGTCTCAGTTTAAGAGGTGTGATGCTGACGGGCTTCTGCCGTTTCAATGAACAGCACATTATGTTTAGTGTCAACATGGACAATGCCTTGTTATCCGGTGACCTCAGCTGTCAGCGCTGGGTCGCAGTGTTGAAAAGCGGGTAAGACAGGACTGAACGAACACATATTAGTCCTCGTTGAAAATGGAAACTTACCATTGTCTGATCTTTCATCCATCTGTTTTGCAAACATGTCATTTAAAAGAAATTTACAAGCTGCTTTGGGAGCTTCTGCATAAACCGGGCTTTATTTTAGCCTTTCAGGAAGTCAGAAATCTGTGATAAATTGTAAACTTCTGTTAAGACATAATGGCCCTCATTTATGAAACGAACGTACAACAGAAAACAGGGCATACGGTCATTTCCATGCGAAGCTCGACATTTATCAATGTGGACATGAGTGGAGGTTACAATCAAACCTCACATCGAGTCTCAGCTTGTGTACACAAGTTTTCGAATTGGCATGGACCTGCAGTGCAGCATAGTAAATCTGGGCAATTACAAATTAGACGGATTAATCTTACACCAAAAAATTGTTAACCCCTTTAACTGCAAATAATTTCAAAATATCTATTTATGTTAGGGATATATGACACGTAGTCAATGTTGGCCTTTGCCAAATAGAATATTTTGCCATAGGCTACATATTTTTAAGTGATGATTATGTGGCTACATATGCTTAGATACGAGTCAGAACAATATGGTCCGATACCAACTCTCCGCCAGATTTACTACGCTGCATCGGAAGTCCACTCTGACTCAAAAACTCAAAGACTTGACGTGTGATTTGATCGTAGCCTCTGCTTACGTGTCCACACTGATAAATGCCGAAGGTTTGTGTGGAAATGACCATTCGCCCAGTTTTCTGCTGTACATTAGTTTCGTAAAAGGAGGGCCTCTGTGTCAACGTGAATGTGCCGTCATTCTTCAGCTAACTGAGAGGACCTGAGCATACACAGTGAGAAGTCTTGGCATCTCCACCGTGGGCCCTGGCTTCACTCAGAAAAGAAGAGAAACAGCAGTGAAGTGAGTGCAGATGGAATGGATGAGGTGTCAGTGCAGGCTTGGGCAGGATTCTGGTGCTAACAGGCTTAGGGCACAGTTGATGGAGCTCTCTCTCTCTCTCTCTCTCTCTCTCTCTCTCTCTCTCTTTCTCTCTCTCTGGGTACGGGGTTGGTTGAATTGTGCATGGGGCTTCCCTACTTCACTCCTTCCTCTCATTAGTTCGCTCTGACAGCTGTTATCTTAGGGAAACGCTGGTAATGCAGATGCTTGGTCCAGCAGCGTGATCGAAAGGCCAGGAAAAACTGAACAAACTCCCTCTGAAACATCCCCTGATTACTCGCCCTGTGGCCCGCGCAGCTGATCCTGTGACTCACGCAAATGTGGAGACACGAGAAATGGCGTTTTTTGAAGAGCATCAGACTCACTATAAGACACATTGTCTGTTTGATAGGTATGCTGTCCATGTCTGTTACTGCCACCATTTTACTGAGCGGGATGATTAATCAGTTTGACCTTTTGTTGAGGATCTCCATGTCCATTAGCCTGGACACCAGAAACTTAGAAAATGACTTTGTCAAACACAGCTTCTCTGAAGGAACTCTTTGAGGCGAAATTTGTAGAAAACAGAGCTCTGTAACATGGACTGAGCATTACGCAGACTGTTTGTGGTCCGTTGCTCTCTCCTTTTACAGCGGATATCAATCTAAGCTGATTGCGTCACTGCAGTGTAACATATCTCATTTATAATGGAACTGTTTCCTGCCATGTCATGCTTTAT
The DNA here is from genome assembly GCF_902362185.1 of Chanos chanos. Taxonomy (NCBI): domain Eukaryota; kingdom Metazoa; phylum Chordata; class Actinopteri; order Gonorynchiformes; family Chanidae; genus Chanos; species Chanos chanos. The sequence goes on from NC_044504.1 coordinate 38,023,682, forward strand.
GCATGACCAATGAATAGCACCTTATACTCGTTTCCCCTTTTAAAGCAGCTGTTAATTAAGACACCCTGGACCAATGAAGATGGACCAAATCAGCGGGAAACTTGTTGGATTGCTATTTTCGGCCGCTGACACTTGACCTACGAGCGTGTTTAAGGCATCTGAGGTAACAGGACTCTTCAGGACAGGGTGTAACACGACAGAACATCCGAGAATAGTTTCAATTGTTGCCTCAGTTAGAATACTCCAGCACCAGACAGCCGCCTCGTCACCACAGAACTGTTCTCCAAGGCTCTCATATTCTAAAACAAACCCGCGGACACGCTGAACCCAAAATTTTCCAATGAGCGGATGCTGACAGATCAAGACAATGTCCTTATAAAAGTGCCTGATAAAATATACCTAGAGGTACTGTGTCATTCGTTTTCATATCAGCACTAAACTTTTGTTAAAAAGTGAATTCCTCTTTTTTGGTGTGGTTTAATTTATGTAATAAATGTATGTGTGCTGGATTAGGTGTATGGATTTTTCACATGAAGCAACACATTCCTTCATTGCATAAAGAAAGCATAAACTCAATGTCCGAACTCATTTAGCAATTTAAACCAGTTGTGATTTAGAAAAGAAACAAATAAACAACTTGCATCATTATGTATTGACCATAAAATACACAACACTTTATTTATTGTTATGGCAATTCCTGAGATGAACCCAACTGTAGTATTTTAATCAACATTAAACCAGGACACATGTTTGCTATTCAATGCATTATTTGAAACTGTGCTGCATTCTCAGGTAGATTCTAAACATTTGATTCACCTTGTGAAATTCAGCCACCAGCATAAACAACCAGTTTAAAGAGTAGATGCACCAAAGCAGTGCAGCAGGAGTGGTGTACTATGTAACATGGCGCCGGCTGTGAGGCATGTGAGCGTGGCCCAGAGTGAGAAGACGGGCTTGGGCCCAGGTGCACACTCTGAGTGTGAGTCCTCACAGCCTGCTCTGAGGCCGCCCCTGATGGCAGGCTGTTTTCAGAGTGACGAGGTAGTTTCCAGCAGCACTGTGGCTCGTTGTGAAGTGTTTGGGCCCGGCCTGAGCCTTGAGAGGCCACACATGCTGCGCTCTGAGAAAAAAAGAAAAAAAAGCAAAAAAAAAAGCTGTAAACATGGGAGAGGGCTTTGGACATGTTTGTAAGGTGACTGGCCAAACCAGCCTGAGCACGCCGGGTCTGCTGGTACTGTGCCACCAGCCACTGATGGTGTCAGCACCATTACTGTCAGCTGCAATAAAGGTCCAGAGCCTTTAAAAGTCATAGCACTGCGGCCCATTGAAGACACCTCTCTCTCTCTCTCTCTCACTCTGGAGCGCTGTGACACCCTCCCCTCTGCTGTCCGTGGGAACAGAGTCGCAATGAACAGAACAAATCAGAAGGTCACAGCTAGCGTTGCAACGACAGCCTTGATTTGTAAATACAGTCCAGAAGCAAGCACTGTACCCTATAAACATCCTGTCTACTGCTGAACTGCTGGAGGTGATAGTGACGGTGACCTAAGAGTTTCATAATATGCAAGCGCAGCAGACTGAAGAGTTCAACGCTGACTCAGTGCCACACAATAGAAGAGAACACCACCCTTTCGCACTGTTGTTTCCAGTTGTGTCTCTTATTAATTGTGAATCAAATCTTTCCCTCTTATGTTAATGTTGTATTCACAGCTTATATTCGAATGTAAATGCTGAGATCCTGAGAACTCTAATGGAGCTGTCTGACATGACGTCGGTTGTCGTGAAAATAACAGCGATCTGCTGTCATTCTTCATAAAGCACGTCCACCAGAGCAGCACTTTCTCACAGCCGTTTTCCTTAGCCGCGGCCTCTGAGTCAAGTCAAAGACCCTGTTGGTTCAAAGACCAAAAAACCCAGGACCACAGAACAGAGAGATTCCAAAAGGAAAACTCTAGAGGAAGAATTCCGTGAGGAGTGGACGGGAGGTGCTGTCCGTACTCCGTGTTCCTGGCATGGCGCGATGTTCTCATACCTGGGTGTTGGCACAGACTGACTGTTATGTATTACCTGTGCTGGTGCGGAAAGATTCATGAGAACTTAGACAGTCTCCACATGGCCCCACAAGCTCGGTTCACGCTTGCCAGTGGCCGGAGGGATGTCGGGTCTAAGCCTACTAACCCGATTTACTTTCTTTTGTCTTTCCTTGTTTTTTATTCCAAGTTTTCCTGACAGATGTAGGTGTGGGAGCCCTGACTGCCGTCTGCTCCTATCCCTACACAGCACAGTCGTACAATGGGTTATATTACGATCGCAATTTTGAGATCATCACTTCATTTGTCTTTAGCGGCTTGCAGCTGAAGAGTTGGGTATTATGTGTCGGTGAATGGGAGAACTGGGAGCGGCCTTAGAACAAGAGAACTGGACGGTCACCAGAGTGAGACAGGAATGAAGGCTCAGGAGACAGTGAAGGAATGGGGGGGGGGGGGGGGTTGCTTTTGTGGTTTGCTGCAGTTTCCTCTTTGTAAAATTTGATTTGTATGGCTTTTGACGCTGTTTTTGTACCCGCTGCATTAATTGTGTGTTAAGTCCAAGCCAGACAGAATTAGAAGGAAATGGAGGAGAAACAATTAAACACAATTAAACTGAATTAAACGTCAAATATTCACAGTGCCTGTGTTTCCCCTCCTCTCTCCAGATAAACCAACACCTTGCATCTCCATGTCAGTCTTCATTTTACCCGTAAAGGCCTCCAACGCCCTGCTGCGAGCAGAGGCATTGTTCCAAAGTACTCAACTGCAGACGCACTCTCGCCGTGTAAGTCTGGACCATGCTTGGTCATCCAATTTATCTGTTTTCAATTATGAGAGAAACAGTTCACGGATGCCAAACCCCATTGTATGGGCGAACTAAAAGAGGTTTGATCATCCTGTCTTTTTTTGTTTTTTTGTTTTTTTTGTTTTTTTTTTCTTGCTGGGGTGATTTGACAAAAATGTGCCTTAACCACACTGTTTTCAATACGCAGACACGACCAGAGCATTGGACTGTGCATAACTGAAAGAGTATTATTACAATTCTTACATCTTATGCCTGCCACACTGATTCCATGGACAAGAAACATTGGACTAATTAGAGTCGTACAATACTCATTTTGAATGGAGACTCAGGATTCAGTGCTCACTCCATGATCAAGTTTAATTCTTTGTCTGGGAATTATATCTTTTTATTATTATTATTATTATTATTATTATTATTATTATTATTATTATTATTATTACTTTAAAATCTTTTCATCAAAGACAGACTGCTAGAAAAGTCCAAAAAATGTATAAAGAGTGTGTGTGTGTGTGTGTGTGTGCGTGTGTGTGTTTGTGTGTGTGTGAGTGTGTGTGTTATGTTGTACTTTTATACAAATATATGTATTCATTTCTATACATGTATACTGTCATATGTATAAATACAAGTGACGGGAATGTTCTGAAACAAATAGTTTATGTCTTTATGAAGTAGAGATGAGTAATTTGTCATGGGAGAGGGTTTTTGAACTGGGTGTTTCCACTGAAAGACAATTCAACACTCAAGCACAGCCATGATTCACAGCACTAACACAATGAAACAGATTCCATTCTCGCTGGAAAGAAACACAACGTTTCTGATCTGAATGGTATTGGACTTGACGCGTCAGCGCGGACTGAAAAGCGATGAAGTGACAAGACAATATCTTAAAGAGCCCGGGGGGCACGGGTTCACCTGGCAGCTTCAATCCCAGGCTTTACAAACAGGGTTTGAAGAAATAAGTGCTTAACAAGCTAAATGTCTATGACTAACGGAGCTGAAGGTGTGCACCTGCTTTTCATTTCAAGCCTTTCATCCCGGGCAGCTCTGGCTAACTTAGCCTCTTGGCCTTCCACATCTGGCTCCTGTGGAAAACTATAAGGAGGCGAAAAAAAAAGTCTAACAAACGTGCACAAGGCAAAAAGAAAACGGCCATCACGTCCAAGGCTTAAATCTGAGTCACTCATCGGGTGACACATGGTGCACCTTACACGTGAAGGACACGGAGCTGTAACACGTTTTAATTCGACGCACCTGCTCTTTATTATGCAAAAAAGTCAGTGCAGTGAATTAATCTGACCTGAAATCTCCTTGTTTACTTTTTTTTTCTGTTCTGTTTGATGTTTGATTTTTTTTTTTTTTTTAATTCTAGTATGCCTGATGTCTAAAGTTTAGACAGTTGTACCTTAGTTTGGATCACACAATACAATATTCATTCATATGTTCATGCAAGTGCTTTTTGGATTGTGCTATAACCATCTAAATTGATGTAATAATTATTTCAGAAATTAACTAAATCGTTAAATATTTACTTCCACTTTCATGAATTTCATGACAATAGGTTGTGAAGTTATTCCAAACATCACTACATGATTAAAGCAAATTTCATATGTAAAGAACATTTCCAAAGTGCTGTTATTTAATGCTCCTGTGATTTAAGCACAAATATTCAGACCTCAATCCACTGGACTACTCCGAGGGAAGTACACTGTCTAGAGTAAGTCAGATGAGCATTCCAGCCAGAATAAGCACAGAGGGAGCACCCAAGCCTGCCGACAGGGGAACATGAACAACCTTTATCAGTGACATTTCCACTGTACTTTCATTTCAGGCTGCCTTTAACCGGGTTTAAGTCTAGCGCAGCCCTAGACAAAAAATAAAAGTGAAAATATAGCTAAAATGATATAACTAAAATGAGATAGTTATATCAGAGAGGACCAGGGAGGATAACCCTAAAGACCCGCTAAAGCTGAACTTAAAGGATGAAGGGAAAAAAAAGAGAAATGTGAAAGTTTCATATGAGAATTCATTTTATCAAAGCAAAAAGAGGATGGATGAGGCAGCACCCTGAATATGAGACTAATTTTCAGACATCTGGACGAGGACCAAGCATGTCAGAGGATCCAGATGCCAAGCCCAGAGAACACCACGCAACTGTAACAAAACAAAACCTGATATCTATTTTCTAGGAACCCGAATCAAAACCAAATCCTAAAAAGCTCATCTGTCATACATGTAACTCACACACACACACACACACACACACACACACACACACACACACACACACAAAAAGCCCTACAAAAGAAGACAAGTGTTGCGTGGGAGATACAGAACGAAGAACGAAGACGGATGGTTTTCTTTATTCGAGATTTGAGGGGCTCTGTCTAAAGAGACAGAGAGAGTGGAAGTGGGTAGAGCAGTGGGACCTGGCAGTTTCTGACGCTAAGAGAAGCGTTCTCTCTAGACACCCAAGCTACTGGCCACAGAATTACCAAAAAGTCTTTCTGTAACCGAACGCAGTCCGGTTTGTTCTCCAAAACATGTTTTACTGGGAGCTTGTTTCCCTTGCCGCTGTTACCAAGAATAAAACCACTATCTAAATATTTGAGAGAGATTTTTTTAAGTATGTATGGACCAACAAGTTTCATGGGACCTGAATTTTAAAAGGGGGGAAGAATGAGTACATTCTTGGACTTCCTTTCCTTGCCAGTTTGACAGACTGATGTGGTTTCCAATGATTATAAACAATGAGTGCGAACTCCGCTGGCAATAACCTGGATCAAGAATGTGTTTTTCAATCTCAAAGATCACTTTGTGAGATATTCCAACCAAAGAGTTTCCGCACACTGAGTCATGTTCAAGAGATCACCCTCAGCCTCTAGAAATGACATCCCAGTTCAAAAAAAAAAATAATAAATAAATAAGATTTTAACCGCCTCCACCTCTAGTATCATCTGTTGTAGCTAAACCACATGAAACTGGCATCTTTGTGTGGTGTCATTTACTGCTCTGTGTAACTCCCAGCGACGGTCTGGTTTACCGTGTGTACTGTGTGCAGCTGGCAGCACTGTATCTCCCCTGCACGCTCCGGGGATTCGGCTCATAAAACAAACCTGCAAAGGAGAGAGCTAGGCTTCTGCACTAGCCTCTTTGTTCGGTGGAAAAAACACCTGGATTGTGTTTGCTCAAGCTATTTATAGCCTCACCTCTAAATGTGAACCACCTGGGCCGGGCTGCTCTGAAACACTCCTCACATCAGTCAGGGAGGTGGCAACAGAACCAGCCCAAGCTTACCAGGAATGCTGGCACGGTACACTGTGCCCCAAGAACTCAAACAGAACAGCTTTTTTTTTTTTCCTTTCTTTTTTTTTTTAAAGAGAATTCTCACACCGGCCCGGCTGGAGAAAACACTCACAGGTCATTTCATCTCTGTAGGAGAGGACAAAACACAGTGTTCGAAAAAACAATCTGTATAAACTGAGAGCTGAGGTATTAATTGGCATAAAAGACTAACTAGCATTAATAGAAGTCTGCTGTACAGTATCGGTAAGAAGCTTTTTACAAAGATGTTTGTGCTGACACAGTTCTATGAATGGATAGCATACAGGCCTGTTCTTTCATAGAGGATGTGTCTGTGAATGCCACTCATCAGTCAGACAGCAATCTACAACTGGATCAGACTACAACCAATCATGTGCAGAGTGAAGCTTCTTCTTTATTCAACAAACAGTGATGTCACAGCAGTGAGAAGATGTGTAGCACAAGGTGGCCTGTTGGTGTTCATTAGCCAGTGTTACTTGCATGCAGATCGTGAAGACATGGCCTGTTTGTTTTAATAACTTCTTCTCTTTGATTAAAAACTCACTGATGACCTCACACACTCTGGCAACAGGTCTGTTTTTTTGTTGTTGTTGTTTTTGTTGCTTTGTTTTTTTTCCCCAGGAGTAAGCGAAGAGTGCATGGTGAGACTGGCCATGGTGAGACCAGGCATGGTGAGACAGGGCATGGGGAGACAGGAGATGGTGAGACAGGCAGGGTGAGACCAGGCATGGTGAGACAGGGCATGGGAGACAGGGCATGGTGAGACCAGGCATGGTGAGACAGGGCATGGGAGACAGGAGATGGTGAGACAGGCAGGGTGAGACCAGGCATGGTGAGACAGGGCATGGTGAGACCAGGCATGGGGAGACCAGGCATGGTGAGACAGGGCATGGGAGACAGGAGATGGTGAGACTGAGCATGGGGAGACTGGGCATGGTGAGACAGGGCATGGTGAGACAGGGCACGGCGAGACCAGGCATAGTGAGACATGGCATGGTGAGACAGGAGATGGTGAGACAGGGCATGGAGAGACCAGGCATGGTGAGACAGGGCATGGTGAGACTGGGTATGGTGAGACAGGCATGGTGAGACAGGCATGGTGAGACTGGCCATGGTGAGACAGGCATGATGAGACAGGCATGGTGAGACCAGGCATGGTGAGACTGGGCATGGGGAGACCAGGCATGGTGAGACAGGCATGGTGAGACAGGGCATGGTGAGACTGGGTATGGTGAGACAGGCATGGTGAGACAGGCATGGTGAGACAAGGCATGGTGAGACAGGCATGATGAGACAGGCATGGTGAGACTGGGCATGGTGAGACAGGGCACGGTGAGACCAGGCATGGTGAGACAGGGCATGGTGAGATAGGAGATGGTGAGACAGGGCATGGAGAGACCAGGCATGGTGAGACAGGGCATGGTGAGACAGGCATGGTGAGACTGGCCATGGTGAGACAGGCATGGTGAGACAGGCATGATGAGACAGGCATGGTGAGACAGGCATGGTGAGACTGGGCATGGGGAGACCAGGCATGGTGAACCAATCTTCACCAGCAGAGCAACAGGTGAGTCATGTTTTCTGATTAGTGTTGTAATACAGCACTTTTTCCCTGTCCGTTTGTTTTCCAGCAGATGTTTCAAATACAACTTCTTTAATGTCAAACAGATAATTTAATTATAACCAATGTTTTACTTTCTTACCCTCACGTCCCTGATAATTTGACCCTTAAGTATACCGGCTGTTACTCTGATCTGTTTAGTTTTAATAAGTGATAGGAAATGGTTGGTGTACCATGCACTAAGATTTCTGTTTAAATTTCTCTAAGCAGTTAGATTTGAACTCAGGTGTCCACTGCTGGGACTTGTGGGAGATGTTTGGTATTGGTAGAGTAAGCACATTTTGGATGTCTACCTGGGATACTGGGGTCTATAAATAGCACGGGGCGTTGTCTGTTTCCGCAGTGCCTACTTGATGCTGACACATACTTACTGATGAATTACAACTGGACTGGAAATTATGAAGAAGAAGAAGAGAAAATAGAGTAATTTTGTGTAATTGCGGTCAACTTTTGAGTGAGGCAGTCATGTCTTGGGAACTGAATTGAGTTGGGTGGGATATTTTTAGAATCAAGTTCTTTGGTTCCATTGGCACAGTATACTGGCACACGTTGCGTCCAGGGCTGTCCTTTCTTCCTTAGTTCAAGTATTTTCACTTGTTTTTTTGTTTTTTTTGTTTTGTTTTTTTTTTTAAGTCTGGATGGTAACCAAGGCCTTTACTTGACTATGGGTCACCAAAGTGTTTTTGAAAGTGTTGCTGATTCAAATAATTTAAATGGGCCTGAAAATTCTTCATACAACTGGAAACAATCATATTAGATCAAAGATGGAACACGTTTTTTTTTTTCAGAGGGAGAACATAATATGGAATTCAACCATATTTTTGTAATAAATAAGTGCTGAAGGTAAATAACTAAATGTTAATAAAAGCATACTGAAAGTAAATAAATAAATAAATACATAAATAAACATAACTGTATTTCTTAAAGTAAAGTTGTGGATGCTTTTATGTGAAAAAGCAGCCTATCTGGTATTGAGGCATAGTGTAATATGACTGAAATGCTGTACATACGTGTTGTTTCCCCACTAGGTAATGTGGCTAATTGTAATCCAGGTCTAGCCAGCTGCCTGTGAATCACTGGGCTGAGGGTTGTTCAGAGACGACAGGACCTGTCAACTAAGAGATTAACTGTGATTGGTCATGATGTGTTTCCCAGTCAGAGAACTGTCCTATCACAGCAAGGCCTCACTTTGCATGTACAATACCACTCATATGTCTTCAGGCATATGCTTGCAGTCATATGATCAAACACAAATGCAGACACACATACACAGACACACACACACATACACAGACCGACACACACTCACACACACACACACACACACACAAACAAAAACACACGTTACATGGGATAACTGACATTCCACAATAGCAATATGTTGCAAATCTCTCCCACCTCATTGTTCCCCTTAGAATAAAAGAGAACACACACTCAAATCCCAAAATCTCATGCAAACACACATACACATATACGTGTGCGCACACACGCACACACATACGCATACACACACGCATGCAAACCTAGCAACACAGACCCAAACACACAGGAGAACCTAGTAACACAGAGCAGTCACTCAAAAGGTGTTATATTCCTTGATTATTTGTATGGTATGGCAGCAAGACCGAACATGACCGTGACAGACAAAAAAGAAAAGGAATGTTTCACAGCCAGTCATTGCTGTCGCTGGAAATGAACATTGCTTTTGATTAGATGATGGTTAAAACAACTTAACATTTAAAGGGTTCTTCTAAACTCAAATAGTGCACAGTGTGGAAATGTGGGTCTTTTTTTTTTTTTTTTACTCCAGTGAACTATCCTCATTCTCATGCAGGAGTCTACTGGAGTGTTCTTTCTGCAGCTTTGATATTGTCAAGTTGGGTTCATGGGAGGATTAACTTCAATCACCGTAGCTCTTCAGAAGAGGACCAGGGAAGACTGATTAACCTACTCCACCTTTATGGGGTTACTCAGCCAAAATTAGTTAATATCTTGGAGACTGGGGAAGATTTTACCATCTGTCAGGCAAATCTGTCCGGACAGGCTACGCTGGGGCCTTGCTGGCAGGCAGATGCAAGGCTGCAACCAATGAAGACTAATTAGTGCAAATAAGCACCTTCTCAGCTCCTCAATCCCCTGACAAGTCAAGCGAAAAATTCAAGAGACAAAACTGGCAGTTCACGATTAACACAAAATCCGCATTTCCAGGGTAACCAGCAATGTTTTTTCTTCTTCTTCTTCTTCTTCTTCTTCTTCTTCTTCTTCTTCTTCTTCCTTATCTTCTTTTTAATGTCACTTTACGTCAACGTTTTTGAAAAGCGTGAAAGTGTAACAGGCAGAGTCATACAAGGTCATTTCTCTGAGGTGTTGCAATGTCAAAATATGTCATTATCTTTACGCGTTAAGCTCCGTGTGTTTGTTACATATCTGAATGCATCACTGTTCTGAGCCCAAAATCCCGTTCCACACACTTTAAATAGGATTAGGTTTCTCCCCTGATGGCTCTCACATTTGACATGCCTATCTAACCACATTTTTAACAGGGCTTTTCTGTAATGTCTACTCCAATGACAGGCACATCATCTGGGGTGATTTCACAATTTCAGCTCTCTGCTATGTCTTTTCGTCTCCTAAGCTTCATTCTACATAGTTGACCTCAGACTCTCTCATTTCAACATGATCAGGATTTTTTTCTTTTTTCTGTTTTTAATGTGTGCATAAGCTGTTTTATATTAGTGGTGTAAGCAGGTCTCTGTGATAGTGCATTGAAACACGTTGAAATCGAGTACACTGAGGTTAAATAATTGATTCAGTTAAATAACCAGTGATTATTATAATTACAGGATTAAGGGGGCTGTACCTTGATTGAACACAAACACTAAACAGAAATGCTACACTCTCTCTGAATGTTTTGGGTTACTTTAAGAGCTCGTCTTATAATGGCGTCAGTCCAAAACATGACAGTGTTTGAGGGTAAAACAGAAATCAATTCCAGTGTTAAAGACAGAGGAAACATAGACTCTGTATTCAGTTACCTGTCCCTGAGAGGAGCTACAGGGCCAATGCCTGTCCAAATATACAGACAATTTCATTTAGCACTGTGTTCAGGAAGGCTGTGCCCCAGGTAACAGATAATCAGGGTTCCAGCACCATAATTACGGGGTGTTGGGTGTTCCTCACCGACTGGTGGGCTCCACCACACCTTTCATCTTAATCAGTGTCTCTTTTCAGTTCCTGCTCACATTTGGAGAGAGTTAGTGGAGAAGAGTCTAGAGCCATCTGTGAATGGTGCTTCAGAGAGGGGGGAGAGAGAAAGAGAGAGAGAGAGAGATGGGGCGGGGGGGTAATTGGAAGTGCATTGAGCAGTATAGGATCAACAGAGCTGTATATTTTCTTTCCCTGGGGAAAGGACGGATGCAGACACTAGAGGAGCAGACTGCTCAGTGTGTCTCTGTATCACAATACAAAAGCTAAAGACACAGGCACGCTCCTTCACTGAGCTACATCAACACACGAAAGCTCAGAGATCACCGGAACCTTTGTCCTTTCGCCGAACCAGAGTATTTCAAACCAACATATTATATAGGGTAACATGAATTGCAGTAGGGGAAAAATAATAAAAACAAGCGCTGTCAGAGAGCTTGACAGTTCTCCAGCTGGCTGCCACGCTGCTCTCAGTGACTGGGACGTGCTCTAGGTGTGGTCAGGTGGCAAGGGGAGGAAACCAAAACCAAAGGCCAATTTAGTGGAGATGGAGCACGCTCTCCATACGGGCCTGCCGAGGCCAGAGAGAGAGAGAGAGAGAACCTTAAATCAAGGGGTGGGCGTGTTAGACATGAGACCAACACACACACACACACACACAGAAATCCAGAAGGCTGAGGCGAGGGGCGTGGCCCAGGTCCCTAGTGAGATGCCTAATGCAGAGGGACACTAAACGTTGTCAGCTGCTCCTCTCCTGTATTTTCGATGCCCAGACCATCCCAAACCTTCGTCTCATCTGCGCGGAGCTCCTGGCCTCGTTCTGCCTCTGCCTTTGTTGTCGTTCTCGATCCCTTCCAGATAACAGTCAGTCAACGGGGCACCAGCGATCTCGAACTCTGGGATGACCAGAGAGCGAGCTTTTTGGTGTATCTGAAAGAGCACATGTAAACCAGAAGAGCCTCAGTTTCATAAGGCATGGGAAAGCCTCTCTATGGTGTGTTTTAAAGCGTTCTATAAACTCCCTTCCCCTCGATGTAGAACCTATCATTATGGAATAATGAATGGGATGGTTCGGAAATGTCAAATAAATGATTAAACTGCGCGGAGTCATGTGAACATATATTATATGAGTATTTAGACTATCGTCCGGGGGAAAAGAAAACTCTGACACACTGAAAACCATTCTAAAGCAGCTTTGGTGGGTCTGATTGATGCACGAGATGGAACCAGGCCCAAATGGGGTCATTTATATGCCAAGTAAACACTGACTTAGTCTCTGCGGCTTCCGATGCTTAAGGAAAGAGTGATTTCTGTTACACAGACAGTAATTCTTATGCATGTTAGACTTTGCAATTCTGGCCACTCTGCCATAAATCAAATGCTAACAGTCTTAGAAAGCAGAGGTCAGGACGCACACACACAAAAAAAAAGGCTTTGTTTCGTTTCTCTAAAGTATTTAAGACAAAAATCCATTATCTGTGATAACCTTTAAAACACACACTGCATCCATTGATAAAAAGGTAAGACAATATCCGATTTCCTACTGGCCATATTTTGAGCTTGGAAAAGTCCCTGGGGAGTTGATTTCTCTCTCTCTCTCTCTCTCTCTCTCTCTCTCCCTGTATCTCTCTTTCTGTGTGTGTGTGTGTGTGTGTGTGTGTGTGCGTGTGTGCGAGCACAAGCTCACTGAGACTAAGAAGAACACCTTCATTTGATGCGACATGGCTTACGTGAGAACTGATTTATCTTCATCCAAGTCAAGTCTTTTTTTCGGTGACTGAAGAGGTCAGAGGAGGACTCTCCTGTTTGGTGTCCTGTACAATGGCTTTGTTGTTCAGCTGATGACATGACCCCGTCTCTTACAAAAGCCAAAGCCATCTCTCCTCCATCCCACACAGGTACCCAGAGTCCCTGGAAAAGTTCAGAAAGGAAAAATAAACCTCTGGTATCACTCTATAATTCCAACATCCTGCTCCTTCTGACCCAGTGGAAAAATGTAATCTTTAGAGAGTTGGAATACATAGAGATCCCCCTAAATGACCTGACTGCAACTGCTAAAGTTCTACTTTTAGGAATCCCTCTGTATTTTTTTTTTTCCGTGTGTAAAATACTACATATTTCCATAATAATTCTGCACAAATTTGTACGTTTTGACTGAAGTAATGGCGTGCAGTTCTCACTTACACAATCTAAGCAGCCACTTTAAAACTTTTATCTGTAGAAAGAAGACAAAACACATCCAAACTAAGACCAGTATTACTAAAGCCCTGGAGCTCCTAAATTCCTTCTCTCCTATTGGGTTTGGTGAATTCAGAAAAACAATAGGTATTTCCCACCATTTCAGAACAGTGACTAACATCATTAATTCATCTCTATATCTAGGACATGTACCAGGAGCATTCAAAGTAGCAGTTATTAGAACGCTTATCAAGAAACTCGACCTTGACCCATGTGAATTGTGAACTGACAAACTACAGACCAACTTCCAACCCTCCATCTGTTTCCAAAATATTAGAGAAAGCTGTGTCTTTTCAATTATGCGCCTCCCTCCAGAGAAACGGTGTACGCAAAGACTTTCAATCTGGATTTAGGCCCCATTACAGTACAGAGAAAGCACTGGTCAGAGTAACTCATGACTTATTTCTGTGCTCTGACCATGGATGTATCTTTCTACATGTATTCCTGGACCTTAAGACAGCATTTGGCATTCTAGACCATAATGATTTTTGGGGCCAGCTTAAGAATTGTGTTAACATTTAAGGACAGCCACTTTTTTGTATACACACACACACACACACACACACACACACACACACACACGTGTGTGTGTGTGTGTGTGTGTGTGTGTGTGTGTATGTATAAGTATGTATGTACATGTATATGTGTGTAGATATAGATATAGATATCTGCAAGACCAGCTAAACTCTAAACATGGTAAAAAAAAAAAAAATGTAAAAAATTGTTTCCTGTTTTTCTTATACTCTGCTCTGTCCATGGGGTACCTATTTGGGGGTCAAACTCACGAAGGTCAAGCTACTCTTGAACCCCCACTTACAACATGAGGCCTAACTGATCCCGGCTCCCTGTCTACATCTCCTCCTTTCCCACCCTGAGGTCTGGATTCTCCTGCTCCCGGCCTGAGGTCTGCAAGCTCCTTCTCTTATCCATGCCCAGAGCCAACACCCCTGAGGCCATTGTCCCTCATACTGCAGCCTGTGGTTTACCTGTGTCACTGACTCTCAACCTGACTATGGAACGATGTCCAACTTGTCCTCTTCACTTTCTGCATAATCCCAGCATTAACTATAGTACTGCTACTATCATACAGCTATGGGTACTTCAAGACAAACTTATTGCCATGATGTGTAAACCATCTGGACATCAAATTAATTTATATCTCATAGAACCTAGAACTCCCAGAATCTTCTATACAGTAAATCTCTTATACTGTAAACTTAATAAGCTGTATACTGTAAATCATTTACAAGCCACACAATCTGGAAAAGAAAACCCTGGCCTCTTATACTGAGAAGATGTTTATTCTTAGTGCTGGCCAGAGGAGGATGGGCATTAAGAATAAAGATCCTCACAGATCTTGCATGTTGGGTCTTGGTTTTTCTCCACAGTGTCTTCCTGCAAGGAGTTTCTTTTTGTTGTTTTTTTTTTCCGTTGCCATTGTCGACCTGGGCTCGCTCACTCGCTCACTTAACCTGGGTTAAGGCACTGATTTCTGTAAAGCTGCTTTGAGACATTTTAACTGTAGAAAATGCTGTACAAATAGATTTGAATTGGAAGTTGAATATAATGCTGTAATATTGCATATTCTGCAGCCATGGAAACTGCCACAATAATCTCTATGTTTCAGTATATGATTATGGAGGAGGAAATAGCCTCTAAATAAGGTGATATATTTACTAGTTGCTAGTGTTTTTTGGACAGCTTGGCATGTCTTCAATAAAAATGTTTTGAAGATAATAAAACAGTCTACATTATGTAGTATAGATGGTAATTTTGTGGTTGTAATGAATATCAGATAAACCGGGGCCTCTCTTATTAATGTCGGTTCAAGACATGCCCTTCAACTTTTACTGCACGGCTTGATAAGTCGATAATTGCTTTGGGACTGTTGGCAATTGCACTACGCACACACAGATTCCAACCAAAATCTGAGAAAGGTCACAAGATCAGATTTGGTTGAAATGAAAACAACCGTAATTATGTTTTTTTTATTTGCTGTGGTTCGGGGCTGGGGAATATTCTATTGCACTGTGGTTGAAGACTGGTCTCACAAACATGACCACTGTGCCAGAGTAAACAAACACGTCGCTGTATCAAGCAGAACACAGTGTATTACTCCATAATGCCTCTACCCAAAGGATACACTTTTTCCTCCCTCATCGAAAATGCTTCCTTTTCTTTTACTGCTGAGCTAAGAGAGAGAGAGAGAGAGAGAGAGAGAGAGAGAGAGAGAGAGAGAGAGAGAGAGAGAGAGAAAACAAACTAAACATGTAAACGGTTCAGTAAGAATGAAACTGGGAAAAGTGCCTGAAAGACCAATCGAGCTCCAAGCTTTCATGTGAAGCC
The DNA here is from genome assembly GCF_902362185.1 of Chanos chanos. Lineage (NCBI taxonomy): Eukaryota > Metazoa > Chordata > Actinopteri > Gonorynchiformes > Chanidae > Chanos > Chanos chanos. The sequence goes on from NC_044504.1 coordinate 38,039,247, forward strand.
TGTTATGTCTTAACAAAATCTGAAAAACTTATGCTTCTGTTTTCTCTCTCTCCCTCTCTCTCCCTCTCTCTCTCTCTCTCTCTCTCTCTCTCACACACTTACACAGACACACGTGCACATAAAACGTTTAGCTGACACCTGTCTCCTGAAAACCACAGTATTTTATGTCTATTTAAACAAATCAAGAAGTTCTATTAGATAGCTTATCCTCAGTAACTTAAGCTCACACCATACGTGAGTTTGTAATGCAGTTAACACCATTAGAAGCTGCCAGAAATAGACAACCCATTTCCTTAAGAATATTATAATAAAATAGCAAGTATGATACAAACACAAACACACACACACACACACATACACACACACAAATACAAACTGGCACGTACACGCACACACACACACACACACACACTGACTGACACACACGCCCTCACGCCCTCAGGCATTTTTACACAGAGCCAAAGTACTGACAAAGTGCATTCACGGAGTCCCCAGGACTACCTACCTTCTTCTACTGCATCTCTTGTAAACAGAGCATTAACCCTTTAATTTTCCCTATTACTTCCATACAAGAAGTTTCAGCAAATATCTCTCTCTCTCTGCTGGACTGTGGGGAGATGTCACCATGTCTGGCTCTCTGTTATTTGCTGTACATTACTGAGCCATCTCTGGGGCCTCCATTCTTCGAGTCCAAACAACACTCTCTTAAACATGATCTCATCTCCAGAGTTACTGGGATGAAAATGAATCTACCCTCTCCCATAACAGCACAGCAATGCATAACCCCACACACTGTGGGTTTTTTTAATCGCTGCGATAGTGCCCAGTTGCAAAGTTACGTATCGAAACCGAAAAATAAATAATGAGTCCATTAATAAGAAGATGATTGTTCTTTTCAGTATAACAGACAGTCTTCTCAATGTCTCCCCTTACACACCCTTCAGTGAAGTCAGTCACCCGTTAAGCACACAGTGAAACCTGAAGGATTTACAGTGTCAGTAAACTCCTTCTGCAGATAAGAGTCATTCTTTAGTCACTGAGTACAGACTTCCCTGCCAAACACACTACCTCACATTCACTCAACACAAGGTGTTGGAGGAGGCACTTTACTCACACACACACACACACACACACACACACATATGCACACACACATGCAAACACACACGCACACCCACATACATGCACACACACACACACACATGCACACTTGTGTCTCACACACGTGTCTGATGAGAGTAAGGTATGGGACACACATTCTTGGCTGTTGACAGTGCCAGCTGAGATGCGTCAGAGAACACGCACGCACTGGCTTGGACGGCTATACCACATATCCAGCAGACTCGCTTATCAGCTCCAAGCCTTGCTAAACACTGAGGTCGTTGACTGGCCCCGGGGGAAGCCAGCGAGACAGAGGGAGTCGGCCCCAGGGCCCACATCCGTCCTCCGTAATGCTGAGGCTGCTGAAAGAAAGCTGGCGTGGGATTATGGCCGCTGGATTCGAGCGTGACAGGTTGCAGAGGAGGGCGGAGTGCTCGTTATGAGCCTGGGGGCACGCCTATGTTTTGGGAGGTGATGTCTGTCAGAGTTCATCTCTCCTGCTGAACATCTCCCGGGGGCGTGTCGTTTGTGTGGCAGACTGTAAAGTCTCTGCCAGTCCTCGGATAGCCGACTTTACCCGTCGCTTCACCGTATACCTGTCAGGGAGAAAAAAAAACGATCCCTCAGGTTTTCACGACGGCTCCTCCAATCAGAAAAGACCTCGTAAAAAAGACTCACAAAATAAATTGACTAATTAATTAATAAACGATTATAATCCTCAAAAGTGTTCATCACATTCCGTAACCTCTTAGCGAACTTGAACAGTGTTTATTTTTTTTATTTTTTCAACTTCTGCAAATAAATGAAATGAATTTGAAAATTAAATGGATTTTATTTCACATAAAGCATGTGACATAGTTGTATTACTGGTTGTGATGCTTTATAGTGTTAAAAGCTTGTGTATAATGATAATATTGAGAAATGGCAAGAAACCATAAACTAACAGAGCGAAGACAGTTGTCCAGCTCCGTGAGTCCATCGAGTGGGTGTTCTCTTACCAGGGGTGTCCAGTCAACAGGTCTTTGATCATTTGACATGTGTGTGACTGTCGATGCCACTATGGGGGCCAGATTATCGGAACACGCCTGGAGATGGCTGAACTCTGTTTTCCTCTATAGAGAGAAGTCCTGTTCTTCACAGTTTCCCTCTGAGGAAACTCATTGGCCTTTAACCTTAACCAGGATGGAGGGATTCTGCTCTTCTGTGGTTCTGAGGGCTTTGAAACACAGAGGAACAAAGGAAGAATAGTGTGATAGATGCCCGACTAAACAATCTACTGTCCAAAGCGCCACTCTGGATGGAACAGATAAAAGATAGCATTGGTGTTTATGGTGTGTAAAAGGGGCTGATTTTGTTCATCTTTCTGATGAGAGGATTCAGACAGCAGGTCAGTATCGGCTCAAAGGAGCGTTATCATATAAAGAAGCCTGTAGAGAAAATCAATGCAAACTCTTTGATATTGGATTAGACAGTGAGCTTCAAACAGTTCCTTCATGGTCTCACTCTCTCTCTCTCTTGTTCTCTCGCTCTTTTTCACATACACCGACACACACACACAGGCAGACACACACACACACACACACACACACACACACACACACACACACATACACATGCTCCAAACAGTAACATCCTTTTCCCATTGCTGTGCTGTTTCTGTGATGCAGCCGTGATGGCAGAAGCAGATGTGTATTAATAAATACTGTGTGGCCTGTCTCCTGAACTCCCTGTTTTTTACTCAATGCACTTCTCTGACCATACATGTTAAAAGCATCAGTGGAGGTTTGTCTTGAAATCGAAGATGTTTTTACTCTCCAGGAATAGAACACATGGACTGCACACTGTATGTTTCTCATTAGAGACACATCATATTTCATGTCTCTTTATCAAGAAGATGGCTACAGGATGCCTGTGTTTGCCAACTGCAGGCGACCGAGCTAAAAATACATTAATGCACTATGGCCTAACCACAATACGCCCATCGCATGCACAGAACTGATTTAGCATGGATCAGCACTGTCTGGAAATGCAGTTTGTTAACATTCACAGGTTATATAAGACTACAGTGCATGTCTCTCAGTTTGAAAACTCTATCCCAGTTTGTTTATTGGGAATACTGGTTGTCACAAAATAGCTTGGTCACAAGCCAAGGCGGTTATGTTACACCATCATCGTATGTCATAACTGATTTAGAACCAACATCTACGGGAGCCGAGACGCTGTTTACTTTCCGAGAGATGACCGACCTGGAGATCGTCTGACTCGCTGGCGGTCACGCTCCGTCCTTCACCACCAACTCAATTCTTTGTGATCCTCTTATTCAGCAGGACTCTTTCCCTGTTACTCCAGTCTGACTTTCACACACTTCACCTGTCTCAATCCAACAGCTCAGCACCAGCTAAATCTCCTTACCACATCTCCCCCTTCTTCTTCAACATATCTTACTCCTCTAGTCTCCAGCGCCTTCTTTTCATACGCTTTCGCTCCTTTTGCTCCTCTCAGCTCTACCTCGGCCTCATTTCGGCCGTTGCCATGGACACGGACGACGTATCGAGGTTCCCCCTCGGTTCCCAGAGCCGAGCGCTCGGAATTCGGGGCCCTCGTCTCGGGGAGCAGAGCGCGCCGGCGTGCCCGTCCGGCGTAGAGGAGGCGACGTGTGTTTAAACAGGCCGGGAGGAGGGCACGTTGGCGGAATGCCCCCTGAGTTTAACTGATCACGGCCGAAAAACCCCGGAGTGTCGTGTCCAGAGTGACCCATCACAAACGGGATGAAGGGGTTTTTTGTTGTTGTTGTTGTTGTTGTTGTTTGCCACAAGCCGTGGCTCATCCCAAGCATCTGTGCGCAGCAGACGTCTTCTTTTCCGCCCTTCTGTCCCGTCTGGGCTGGGCTGGAGGTAGAGAGACTGGATTGTTTGTGGTATCTTCTGGAACAGCAGAGGCCCGGGGTGGGGGCGAAGAGGTTCCACTCATCCACGCCGTGCAGGAGTTTGTATATATAGGATGTTCTAATCCATAGGGAAAATGATTCATACGTCCCTTACACGGCCCCCTCTCTCTTTCTTCTCGTGCTCATCAGTGTTTGGATCGGTGCTTAATGAAATAATTGTTAACTCTTTCATTCAAATGAGAAATGATATATTCTGGAAAAAAATAATGAGGCCTGCCTGTTTCATCCTAATTGCAAGCAAATGTCCTGTGTTTGTAGAGCCTTGGAAAGTTTTTCTCTTTTATAAATATCATTTATAATTGCTTTTAACATACACCTGATGAGAAAATGGAGTTTTCTAAGCCTCTGGAACTCATTCAGAAATGTTGCATTTTAAATTGTGGTTTGTTTCTGGACTTTTATCAAACAAACATAATTAGCATGATCTCAAGAGATAAAACATGAGAGCCAAAAGGAAATGTTTCAAAGTCACAATAGAACCAAGCGCTCTGTCGCCATGGTAACGAGTGTACGTGCGAGTACAGTAACTACCTCAAACCCAGAGATTTGTGGGCCTTGTGACTATTTATTTTATTCTATTATTTGTTTTTTGATCCTTACCCTATATCAGTGAAATAAACACTTAAGTGAAGACTGAAACACAAACAGACTTGACACGATTAATCATTCTTATGGTGTATTCAGTTTCAAATGAATCAGATTAACAGTTTGGTGCTCAGATGAATGAGTACATGTTCAAAACAAATATAAAGTACATGTTTCAGTAAGCCCGTGACTGAGGTTTTATTGAAACTGCCGGTGGAAAGTTAAAACGAAAGGTTAACACAGAGAGTTGTGTTCTGGTAAAGTTTAAAACAGACTATGAGGTCATATAGAGAGGATATATTTCTGAGTACATTTGTAAATTTGTGTGTGGGTCTGTGTGTGTGTGTGTGTGTGTGTGTGTGTGTGTGTTAGTGTGTGTGTGTGGTGCGTGTGCTGTGTGTGTGTGTGTGTGTATTCTTGTGATGTCCTAAATTTTTGTCATAGCTGCTGCAAGGTTAATAAAATGAGAGTGTAAACAGTCTCTGTTATCTTGGGCTCAGCTGAAGGGTTAGCCAGAGTAGAGGAGCGCAGACCAGATACAGTGGGAGGTTCCCAGGGCAGAGCTGCACGGAGGACCAGAGACTGAGAGTTCCTAAGCACAGTGTGTGTGTGTGTGTGTGTGTGTGTGTGTGTGTGTGTGTGTGTGTGTGTCCCTTGACCCTTAACACACACGTGCACCCACAAACACACACCCACATACACACACACACACACACACATGCACACACACACACACACACACACACACACACACACACACACACACTGGAAAAAAATGGGGTTATTGTTAAACACTTACAGGCGTAATGTATATTTTAATATTACAAACACATATGCAGAGTTAGGATACCCACATGGAGTCCAGCAAAGCCTGCTGCAGAGTGCCAGCGTTTTTGCTGGAGTGTGGATGTTTTAGCACATGCATCAATGTGAGTAATCCTTTTAATTAGGGGTGTTGTGATCGTATCTACTTTATTTCCTGGAGCCAGTTCCAGGTATTGGCTCATTCTCGCGGTGCAAGAGGGAAAATCTGTTCACAATTTGAATTCCAGGGGGAAGAAAATCTATAACGTTTTGTTGCTTATGCTCCAACATCATTAAAACTGATGCGACATACGCAGTTACACAAATTGGCCCATATCAAATGCTCGTGACAGTAAACAGTGTGAAGGTTTCATTTTTAGGGGAAGGAATTGGAATGTGACTCCAGTGTCAGTCAAGTGACTTTAAATTTTTTTTTTCTTCTTTTTTTTTTTTTTTTTTTTTCCTAGTTAGAGTGAAAGAGAAGTGTGAAGCATGGCGTCTCGGTTCTGTAAAAACCCAAACACATGGACCTAGCTGGCGAGCGGACAATCGGCAGTGTGCTGCCAGCGCAGCTTTTATGGAGAAGGCTTTAAAAGAGAGAGGGCTGAGAACACTGGTCCTGGATCAGTGGTGGAAAGTGTGATTGACATAAAGGTCTTATTCTAGATTCTTCCAGAGGGGGCTCTGTGCCCAGAGTGAGGACATCTAACCCACGGGGTCCGTCTTTAGGGTCGCGCTTGTGGAGAAGGAAGGGGAAAAAAAAAGGAAAGAAAGAAAGAAAGAGAGAAAGAAAGAAAAAAAAAAAAGAGCCCGGCCACCTGCTGCGGCCAGCTGGCCTCACGTCACCGAGTCGACAGGAATGGAGAAGGTCAAAAGGTCACCATCCATCTCCCGGATCCCTGAGGCCACGGTGGGGGCAGAGGTGGGAAGACCCGGTGTCGCTTTGCCTCTCCTGGTCCAGCTGAGTCCGAGATAGCTGAGGTTAAGGTCATGCAGCAGGTGGGCCCCAGTGCCCTAACGGACAACAACATGAACGACTGCGCTCTCTCTCTCTCTCTCTCTCTCTCTCTCTCTCCCCCTCTCTCTTTTTCTCCCTCTCTTTCTCACTTTTTCACTTTCTCTCTTGCAAACCCCCATCTCCCAGTGCACTCATCAGTAAGACACGCACGGAGCAAACGCAGGCCTTCAGTGACATCCAGTGTCCACACCACCGACTCAGTCACTGGATCGGAGTCTTGCTCCTCTCCTCCGTGTTTCGGACAGAACAGGCAGCGAAGGAACATTCACAGACTCTCTATGGATAGTGCTCTACAATGCCAGAGTTTGAGGCTTTCCGGAGGGGAGTCCTTAAGACAGAGATGTTCACATATAGTGGCTGTTTCAGCCAAAGGGGTCCCGTGGAAAGATACAGTCCCTTTAGAAAGATTCCTTCACCTTCTCACACTTTGTCTTACCAGCTCAATTTTTTACATACTTTTTGTGTCCCATTTTCTTCTCAGTAACATCCAATTCCTGTGTTTTTCTCAAATACTTCAGGCTGCAGAGAGCTTCTGTTGGTGCAGATGTTCAAGGTTTGCCCTTCATATCGGCACGCTACTGACCCAGTGCCCTGACCAACAAATGGGGGTCTTTGTTGCAATGAAAGGACAATCCCTTGCCAATTGTGTGTGTGTGTGTGTGTGTGTGTGTGTGTGTGGATGTGCAGCCAAACTGGAACCCCAGAGACCTGAATCCAAGCCCTAGTCCACTGTGCAACCCAACATCCAATCAGTCCATGTGTTACTGGTGTTAGTCAAAACACAATGCAACATAATGTCTTCCAATTTCAGATTTTTATTTTTAACAAATTAAAAAAAAAAAAAAAAGATCCATAACTCTGTTTTCACATTGTCATTACAGGATATTGTGTGTTGACTGATTGGCAAAAATAATGAATTTAATCCATTTTTAATGAAGTTCATAAGACAAATCAGTGAAAGTGGAGAGAGTGAAGAGAGCGGAATTCTCTCATGGTTGGTTTTATTACAGGGGTCATGTGGCTGATAAGAGTTGATGAGGCAACCAGGTAGATGCCCATCCTGCTGGGCCACCTGGCTATGCCCGTCAGTGGCAAGTACTTTGGGTGCATTCGCATGCCACTCATTCTAACTCTGTCACCCTAAGCGCGGTTTCCTCTCCTCGCTATGGCAAATATTAAATACATGCTTCCTATAAGGAAACATGATCCTATGGCCCAGAATCCCCCCTGGTCTGACTCCTCCAAGGACCCCTCCCCCATACCCCACCACCCCACTCTCCCTCCTGACTTACTGCCTCACATCAACCAAGGCCCCCTTTTCTAGTAACGCTGTTGACCCCTGGACTGGTTGGGTAGGTCTGATGGACTTACATGGCATTACAATATGGGAGAATGATTAGCCCTAAAAGCTCAACCTTGACAGCACAGGAGTGTCTGGGATAAATGTCTCTGAACTGTCATTCGATACCGCCTGGAAGAGACTGGAAGACTTTGGAAGAACGTTCTCCCCCTTGCAGAGAGGGGGAGAGAGAGAGAGACAGAGAGAGAGAGACAGAGAGTGACAGAGAGAGGGGGGGGGGGGGGGGGGGTTGTTAAACTAACGAAACATTCACTGATCAGCAGATGTTTATGGTGGATCCTAGAAGGAGAGCCAAGCCAGTCAGACCAACATCAGACAGTTGCTTTTTTTTCTCCATCATTACAGCAGAAAAGACCCTGTGAGGAGTCGTGTGCGAGTGGAGGTGCTGTCTCTGCAGATGAGACACCTCCACTGGCAAAGAGAGCCCTGACTCTGGCAGGAAGACGAGTAACAGCAGAACGCAAAAAAAAGCCAAAGCCGAACTGTGGGACTCCGACTAAAGTCATTTTAAACCAAGCAGCAACACAGGGAGAGTGAGGCAGTCCACTCGTATTATTTATAGAGTGCAGAGATGGAGCCACAAGACAAACAAAATGATGATAATGATGATAGTATTGTTGACGTCTCCATTGGTCAAGGGAATGAAAGCACGGATTTATACGTGTGTGTATGTTTTCTGAGTGCAGAATTGACTTATTTTTCTTTCATTTATGTGTATTTCTGAATGAAGCAGGCCAGGTTAAATCTTTTAATTAGGCCGGAGGAAATGAATGTACATATGTCCTGCAGTATCCCTAAAAATAACTCCTGTTTACGTTGCCCATTCAGCGACCCTTGTCTCATTTTACATGTTCTAACTGCACAGGGAATGAGCCCAATCAGTGAATTACAGGATCTAATAGGGGATGGCCTTCTAACTGGTCATAAGATCCACAGTGCTAGGCAACCAGCCAAACACACAAAATAAACAACAAATACAGACAGACAAACATGTAAACAGACAAACAGTGACACACGCTTACAGTGGGAGAGGTCTAATGAACAGAGTCCTGACTGGGCAGGAAGTGTGCTGACAGAGAGAGAGAACTCAATACCAGTATGCCTGTTAACAATAATCTCCATAATTACCACCAGTCCCCTCCTCTTCCCATACTCCCACGGGACAGTGGCATCTGTGAGTGGAAATCCGGCCAGAGTCAGAGTCAGTGCGTTTTCCCAGAGATATCAGTGACGTGCATACACACACACACACACACACACACGCACACACGCACACATGCACACGCAACACGCACACACAACACGCAACACGCACACACAACACGCACACAGGCGCGTGCACACGTGTGCACTCTCACACACGCACACACACACACGCACACATGCACACACACACACACACACACACACACACACACACACACACACACACACACACGCACACGCAACACACACACACAACATGCACACATGCGCGCGCACACGCGTACACTCTCACACATGCACACACACACACGCACACAGACACACACACACACACACACACACACACACACACACACAAACACACACACACAAACACACACATCACACATGCACACACATGCACACAGACACACACACACACACACACACACACATATACATGTGTGTGCGCACACACACACACACAGACACGCACACACACAAACACACACACACGGACACACGCACACACGCACACACACAGAAATGCATGGGCACATGCACACGCACACGCACGCACGCACGCATGCGCACACGCACACACTCTCACACACACACACACAAACACACACATACACACACACATACACACACGCACACAGACACGCACATATGCACACACTCTCGCACACACTCACACACATGCACACACATGCACACACACACACACACACACACACACACAGGCAAGGGCTGATGGGGCTGATTGTGGTGTCAGGGGGTTCCTTGCTGAGGCGCTGCAGCCGTGCAGCCTGTGCCACTGAAGGGATTGCAGACAGTGGAAAGAATGTGGTGATGAAAGCTGCGATAGGGCCCGGCAGGATGAGCAGCGTTCTCCGCGAGACGGGGAGTGACGGAGGCGCTGGAGGGGAGATTTCCGCTGGGGAGACGGAGGGGAAGGGCGTGTGATGTTTGTGTGTATGGTGCTGATGGTGCTGATGGTGCTGATGGTGGTGCTAGGGCGGGACGGGGACCGCGATGGAGTTACTCAGACACTCGATAGACTTTATGAGCACAGGCTGTCCTGTTCGGGACCCATTTTCGGTTTCTGGTGGCTGAGGTTCAGTCTCCAGTGCAATCTAGGAAAGAACATTAACACCTTCTAAACAGGAGCAGAGGGAAGATCCCTGACAGAACAGCGCGTTCTGATATCAACACCACAGCTTTAGAGTACCAGCATCACCTCTCCAGCCAATGGCTCCGCTTGCATTCGGATTGGCCGCAGCGTCTGATAGCACCTCATGTGAGTGAGATCGGGTATGCTCTGTGAAAAACTTAAGTGTGTTAAATCATATGATGCCCATGCAGGATTCACCCCAAAGGCAGTATCAGCTGGTCTACCTTATAGAGACCCACTCCCAACCACACACACACACATGCGCACACACACGCACACACACACACGCGCACACGTACACATGCACATGCACATGCACATGCACATGCACATGCACATGCACACACACGCACACACACACGCACACACACACACGCACGCACACTGCCATGTTAAACAGACACCTGATCCAGCCAGCCGCTCATGGCGTGATTTACGAGGAGGAGAAGTGTCCAGTCAAAGGGATGTGTGTATGTGTTTGTGTGTGTGCGTGTGCGTGTGCGTGTGCGTGTGCGTGTGTGTGTGTGTGTGTGTGTGTCCATTTTGTGGAACTGCACTGTTTCACCGGCACGTGGACCTATCTACCTATCTACCTGGTGTCTAAAACTGACCCCATGGCTGGAGGACCGAAGGCTAAAGGCCACATGTAAAATTTACGAGACAACAAGAGTGTAGAAGTGATAGGCATAATCATCTCCAGAATCTGCATGTTTGTTTTTTGTGTTTGTGTTTTTCATTGATACGACAGACAAAGAGTTTAATATAGCCTGATTGTATAGACAATGGTGACATATTGGTTAAATTATTGACTTTTTGTATACATATGGTTCTGTATCTTTTACCAAACAGCGTGAATGTGATAGCTAACCCAAAAAATCCAGTATCCAAAGGCAAAGGGATAGGACCATGAGGGCAAAAGCGATGGGTCGTCTTAACGGGCCTGCATGTGAAAGCCCAATTCTTCGTGCAATGTTGGGTAAGTTTTGTCGAAGTCCCTGAACTTTTCTCTAAGTAAGAATGAATTCTGGTGGAAACAGGGGGCCTCTGGGAGCAGGGAGCAAGGTTGTGAGTGTATGTCCAACCTTCCACCTGCAGACTGCAAAACACCAACTATGTCACAATGGCCACAAACACCCCCAACCCAGCAGACACTGGCTGACCCCTCTGCCATCTGTTGGAGGTTGGCAGGGAGCAGGGCTGACGAGAGAGGGGTTGTTTGGGCCTTCACTCACGAAGAAAAAAAGAAAGAAAGAAAGAAAGAAAGAAAGAAAGAAAGAAAGAAAGAGACCATGAGAGGTGTATTGAGCCCAGTTCACCACATTCCACAAGGTAATACACACAGAAGCCGTGTGTTTATATATGAATGTGAGAGCAGGTACACAGGGAGCAGTGAGAGGAATCTGAACATGGAAGCTCGTAAGCTGAAACCCCAGAAAGCACCTGACCTGTTTGGAGAAAACAGAACCGGATGGCTGCCCCTCTTAGCGAATTCTCCAAGGCAAGAGACTCTCACATGAGGATGTGTTTTCTCCATCTAGTACGCTCCCACCCCCGATCCCCTAGCCCCAACCCCCTCACGAATCAGTCAGGTGTTCCCACACCATCCCCCTCCTCTCCGGGAGGAGGAGACACTTGATCCCTCCTGGGGTTCCGCACTCAATCCTCCACGCCGTGGCTTGGCCCTGACCTCTGACCCACACTTTACAGGCTATTTATACGGGGAACGTACTTGACCTGCTTGGGGGGGGGGGGGGGGGGGGGGGGGTTACCAAGCAGTGGAGTGAGATCAGGTCTTGCTGAGTTCTGTCCAAAATGAAGGCCATGAAGAGGGGTTTCTGTGCCTGTTAATAAGAACACCTGTGAAAGTCATACGATCAGGACTGGCATGGACGTCCAGCTCAGCACAGCGACTTCTGGACAGAATATACGGCAGTGCAGCTTAATTCTTTCCTCCAGGTCCCTAAACATACACCTAAAAATAGCACACCCTGATTCTGCTCATTGGCTAATCTTTGGCTCGTTAAATCAAGTGTGTCACTAAAAGTCCAGAACATAAATGTCCTAAGCCCAGCGTGGTGTTCTTATTTCAGTGAATGGCAAGAGAGAGTTGAGGATACAGATACATCTTCCATCTCCAAACCTGCGAGAAGACCAAATGCACATCACAAGATAGCTCTCTCTCTCTCTCTCTCTCTCTCTCTCTCTGTCATTTCTCTCTTTTTCTTGCTCGCCCGCAGCCATGAACAGAGTACTACAGCCCTGTCCCTTAATTCACATCAGTTTTAGGGCATGTTATCAACAGTGACCAAGATTATTTGCAAAGTTATACTGCTGCTGAAGAAACCTCCATTATTTATGGAAGAGAGAGAGAGAGAGAGAGAGGAAAAGAAAGAAAAACACATGCCATACGCAGAAAAATGCAGGCCAGGCACACATGTGAAGCTTAGCAGTAACATCCTGGAGAGTGAGTATTTTTAGAGGGGAGAGCAGTGAGCTCTTATAGCCTGGATGGAGTTTGCACTGTGGGATCTTTGAATGAAATGTTTGGGAGGCAGTTGGAGTCAGAGAGTTGGAGAATTACAAATCTCAAAATCCACGGTGATCTTCATTTTACTAACACCATTGATACAGACACCACCGAAAAAACTCACACAACCGTCCATTTCCCACCAAAATCACCACTCAAAATAACTAGTACCAGCCAAACCACTCTTTCTCCGTCGCTTATTGCCAAGTTTTCTGGCAAAGCTGGTGAAAAAATGAAATGAAGTAGGATAGTGTCCTTGAGCCTCCTCAGTGAGTCTAAATGTGCTTTGCTTCACTTGACTTCAAGACTTTAAATGTGCTTTGCTTTCCTTGACTTTAGGACTTTAGGACCTCTTCTGTTGAAACGGCGCTCTGCTGTCCTGACAAATCAAGGACATTTCCCTCCAAAAACCTGTCACAGTTTCACATGTGATGCCAGGACAAGAGGCTTTTGCGGGGAGTAGGACACCTGGTCCTCGGACAGATTACTCCGCTCAGCAACCAGACGAAATATTGATTTTCAGATTGTCCTCCCTGGCGGACAAAGCCCATCTGGATTACAGGGTTATTCCCCTCACTGGCCTCAAATGGACAGTCTAATACAGCCCATCTTGTCATTTGGACCCCCTGGTGAGAGCAAATTGCCATTTTCCAGAGTCACAATGATACCCCCCCCGCCCCCCCCCCCCCCCCCCAAAAAAAAAGAGTTAATCCCTTAAGCAGGAAGGCCACACGCATGCCCAGCATCATTGGGGCTGTTGTATTTTTCCATTGGCCATAACGCCAATGAGAGATGCTTTCCTGGAATGATACACTGTGTATAAACTTTTGGACTAAACCGGCTCCATTGTTTGGGTGCTGGGGCGCACATCTCTTTGAGTCACACATCAGTGAGTTCTGCAGACGGGTGACTTATATCAACAGAGAGCGTCTGAAATTCCTCCAGGGCTTTATCTCCCTCACTGCCAGCATCAATAAAACAGCGTTAGACTGTAAACGGAAGATAACACCATCTTTGCCATCTTTGATGCCCAAACGCTCTCAGTCTTTTCAGAAGGATGCACACTGACACCTAGTGGTCACTGTCTGTAAGTACAAATGAAGTTGTCTAGCCACAGGATTGTGCAGCATTACATCACATCTCTCCACACTCTTTTTGTTTATTTAATGCAGATGATTGCATTGCCTGCAACAAAATGAGGAACTGATAGTCAGAACAGTCCCATACACACACTGTAGTGTGATTCAAAGTGTCTTTATAAAGGACTCACTGTAGTATGATTTAAAGTGTCTTTATAAAGGACACATTGTAGTATGATTTAAAGTGTCTCTATAAATGACACACTGTAGTATGATTTAAAGTGTCTTTATGAAGGACACACTGTAGTATGATTTAAAGTGTCTTTATGAAGGACACACTGTAGTATGATTTAAAGTGTCTTTATAAAGGACACACTGTAGTATGATTTAAAGTGTCTTTATAAAGGACTCACTGTAGTATGATTTAAAGTGTCTTCATAACGGACACACTGTAGTATGATTTAAAGTGTCTTTACAAAGGACACACTGTAGTATGATTTAAAGTGTCTTTATGAAGGACACACTGTAGTATGATTTAAAGTGTCTTAATAAAGGACACACTGTAGTATGATTTAAAGTGTCTTTATGAAGGACTCACTGTAGTGTGATTTAAAGTGTCTTTATGAAGGACACACTGTAGTATGATTTAAAGTGTCTTTATGAAGGACACACTGTAGTATGATTTAAAGTGTCTTTATGAAGGACTCACTGTAGTGTGATTTAAAGTGTATTTATGAAGGACACACTGTAGTATGATTTAAAGTGTCTTTATGAAGGACACACTGTAGTATGATTTAAAGTGTCTTTATGAAGGACTCACTGTAGTATGATTTAAAGTGTCTTAATAAAGGACACACTGTAGTATGATTTAAAGTGTCTTTATGAAGGACACACTGTAGTATGATTTAAAGTGTCTTTATGAAGGACATGCTGTAGTATGATTTAAAGTGTTTTCATAAAAGACACACTGTAGTGTGATTTAACGTGTCTTTATAAAGGACACACTGTAGTGTGATTTAAAGTGTCTTTATGAAGGACACACTGTAGTATGATTTAAAGTGTCTCTATAAATGACACAGTGGTAGTATGATTTAAAGTGTCTTTATAAAGGACACACTGTAGTATGATTTAAAGTGTCTTTATAAAGGACACACTGTAGTATGATTTAAAGTGTCTTTATAAAGGACACACTGTAGTATGATTTAAAGTGTCTTTATAAAGGACACACTGTAGTGTGATTTAAAGTGTCTTTATGAAGGACACACTGTAGTATGATTTAAAGTGTCTTTATAAAGGACACACTGTAGTGTGATTTAAAGTGTCTTTATGAAGGACACACTGTAGTATGATTTAAAGTGTCTCTATAAAGAACACACTGTAGTATGATTTAAAGTGTCTCTATAAAGGACACACTGTAGTATGATTTAAAGTGTCTTTATGAAGGACACACTGTAGTGTGATTTAAAGTGTCCTTATGAAGGACACACTGTAGTATGATTTAAAGTGTCTTTATGAAGGACACACTGTAGTATGATTTAAAGTGTCTTTATGAAGGACATGCTGTAGTATGATTTAAAGTGTCTCTATAAAGGACACACTGTAGTATGATTTAAAGTGTTTTCATAAAGGACACACTGTAGTATGATTTAAAGTGTCTTTATGAAGGACACACTGTAGTATGATTTAAAGTGTCTTTATGAAGGACACACTGTAGTATGATTTAAAGTGTCTTTATGAAGGACACACTGTAGTATGATTTAAAGTGTCTCTATAAAGGACACACTGTAGTATGATTTAAAGTGTCTTTATGAAGGACACACTGTAGTATGATTTAAAGTGTCTCTATAAAGGACACACTGTAGTATGATTTAAAGTGTCTTTATAAAGGACACACTGTAGTATGATTTAAAGTGTCTTTATGAAGGACACACTGTAGTATGATTTAAAGTGTCTCTATAAAGGACACACTGTAGTATGATTTAAAGTGTCTCTATAAAGGACACACTGTAGTATGATTTAAAGTGTCTCTATAAAGGACACACTGTAGTATGATTTAAAGTGTCTCTATAAAGGACACACTGTAGTATGATTTAAAGTGTCTTTATGAAGGACACACTGTAGTATGATTTAAAGTGTCTCTATAAAGGACACACTGTAGTATGATTTAAAGTGTCTTCATAAAGGACACACTGTAGTGTGATTTAACGTGTCTCTATAAAGGACACACTGTAGTATGATTTAAAGTGTCTTTATGAAGGACACACTGTAGTATGATTTAAAGTGTCTTTATGAAGGACACACTGTAGTATGATTTAAAGTGTCTTTATGAAGGACACACTGTAGTATGATTTAAAGTGTCTTCATAAAGGACACACTGTAGTGTGATTTAACGTGTCTCTATAAAGGACACACTGTAGTATGATTTAAAGTGTCTTTATAAAGGACACACTGTAGTGTGATTTAACGTGTCTCTATAAAGGACACACTGTAGTATGATTTAAAGTGTCTTTATGAAGGACACACTGTAGTATGATTTAAAGTGTCTCTATAAAGGACACACTGTAGTATGATTTAAAGTGTCTTCATAAAGGACACACTGTAGTGTGATTTAACGTGTCTTTATGAAGGACACACTGTAGTATGATTTAAAGTGTCTTTATGAAGGACACACTGTAGTATGATTTAAAGTGTCTTTATGAAGGACACACTGTAGTATGATTTAAAGTGTCTTTATGAAGGACTCACTGTAGTGTGATTTAAAGTGTCTTTATGAAGGACACACTGTAGTATGATTTAAAGTGTCTTTATGAAGGACACACTGTAGTATGATTTAAAGTGTCTTTATGAAGGACTCACTGTAGTGTGATTTAAAGTGTCTTTATGAAGGACACACTGTAGTATGATTTAAAGTGTCTTTATGAAGGACACACTGTAGTATGATTTAAAGTGTCTTTATGAAGGACTCACTGTAGTATGATTTAAAGTGTCTTAATAAAGGACACACTGTAGTATGATTTAAAGTGTCTTTATGAAGGACACACTGTAGTATGATTTAAAGTGTCTTTATGAAGGACATGCTGTAGTATGATTTAAAGTGTTTTCATAAAAGACACACTGTAGTGTGATTTAACGTGTCTTTATAAAGGACACACTGTAGTGTGATTTAAAGTGTCTTTATGAAGGACACACTGTAGTATGATTTAAAGTGTCTCTATAAATGACACAGTGGTAGTATGATTTAAAGTGTCTTTATAAAGGACACACTGTAGTATGATTTAAAGTGTCTTTATAAAGGACACACTGTAGTATGATTTAAAGTGTCTTTATAAAGGACACACTGTAGTATGATTTAAAGTGTCTTTATAAAGGACACACTGTAGTGTGATTTAAAGTGTCTTTATGAAGGACACACTGTAGTATGATTTAAAGTGTCTTTATAAAGGACACACTGTAGTGTGATTTAAAGTGTCTTTATGAAGGACACACTGTAGTATGATTTAAAGTGTCTCTATAAAGAACACACTGTAGTATGATTTAAAGTGTCTCTATAAAGGACACACTGTAGTATGATTTAAAGTGTCTTTATGAAGGACACACTGTAGTGTGATTTAAAGTGTCCTTATGAAGGACACACTGTAGTATGATTTAAAGTGTCTTTATGAAGGACACACTGTAGTATGATTTAAAGTGTCTTTATGAAGGACATGCTGTAGTATGATTTAAAGTGTCTCTATAAAGGACACACTGTAGTATGATTTAAAGTGTTTTCATAAAGGACACACTGTCGTATGATTTAAAGTGTCTTTATGAAGGACACACTGTAGTATGATTTAAAGTGTCTTTATGAAGGACACACTGTAGTATGATTTAAAGTGTCTTTATGAAGGACACACTGTAGTATGATTTAAAGTGTCTCTATAAAGGACACACTGTAGTATGATTTAAAGTGTCTTTATGAAGGACACACTGTAGTATGATTTAAAGTGTCTCTATAAAGGACACACTGTAGTATGATTTAAAGTGTCTTTATAAAGGACACACTGTAGTATGATTTAAAGTGTCTTTATGAAGGACACACTGTAGTATGATTTAAAGTGTCTCTATAAAGGACACACTGTAGTATGATTTAAAGTGTCTCTATAAAGGACACACTGTAGTATGATTTAAAGTGTCTCTATAAAGGACACACTGTAGTATGATTTAAAGTGTCTCTATAAAGGACACACTGTAGTATGATTTAAAGTGTCTTTATGAAGGACACACTGTAGTATGATTTAAAGTGTCTCTATAAAGGACACACTGTAGTATGATTTAAAGTGTCTTCATAAAGGACACACTGTAGTGTGATTTAACGTGTCTCTATAAAGGACACACTGTAGTATGATTTAAAGTGTCTTTATGAAGGACACACTGTAGTATGATTTAAAGTGTCTTTATGAAGGACACACTGTAGTATGATTTAAAGTGTCTTTATGAAGGACACACTGTAGTATGATTTAAAGTGTCTTCATAAAGGACACACTGTAGTGTGATTTAACGTGTCTCTATAAAGGACACACTGTAGTATGATTTAAAGTGTCTTTATAAAGGACACACTGTAGTGTGATTTAACGTGTCTCTATAAAGGACACACTGTAGTATGATTTAAAGTGTCTTTATGAAGGACACACTGTAGTATGATTTAAAGTGTCTCTATAAAGGACACACTGTAGTATGATTTAAAGTGTCTTCATAAAGGACACACTGTAGTGTGATTTAACGTGTCTTTATAAAGGACACACTGTAGTATGATTTAAAGTGTCTTTATGAAGGACACACTGTAGTATGATTTAAAGTGTCTTTATGAAGGACACACTGTAGTATGATTTAAAGTGTCTTTATAAAGGACACACTGTAGTGTGATTTAAAGTGTCTCTATAAAGGACACACTGTAGTATGATTTAAAGTGTCTTTATGAAGGACACACTGTAGTATGATTTAAAGTGTCTTCATAAAGGACACACTGTAGTATGATTTAAAGTGTCTCTATAAAGGACACACTGTAGTGTGATTTAAAGTGTCTTCATAAAGGACACACTGTAGTATGATTTAAAGTGTCTCTATAAAGGACACACTGTAGTATGATTTAAAGTGTCTTTATGAAGGACTCACTGTAGTATGATTTAAAGTGTCTCTATAAAGGACACACTGTAGTATGATTTAAAGTGTCTTCATGAAGGACACACTGTAGTATGATTTAAAGTGTCTCTATAAAGGACACACTGTAGTATGATTTAAAGTGTCTTTATGAAGGACACACTGTAGTATGATTTAAAGTGTCTTTATAAAGGACACACTGTAGTATGATTTAAAGTGTCTTCATAAAGGACACACTGTAGTGTGATTTAACGTGTCTTTATAAAGGACACACTGTAGTATGATTTAAAGTGTCTTTATGAAGGACACACTGTAGTATGATTTAAAGTGTCTTTATGAAGGACACACTGTAGTATGATTTAAAGTGTCTCTATAAAGGACACACTGTAGTATGATTTAAAGTGTCTCTATAAAGGACACACTGTAGTATGATTTAAAGTGTCTTCATAAAGGACACACTGTAGTATGATTTAACGTGTCTTTATGAAGGACACACTGTAGTATGATTTAAAGTGTCTCTATAAAGGACACACTGTAGTATGATTTAAAGTGTCTCTATAAAGGACACACTGTAGTATGATTTAAAGTGTCTTCATAAAGGACACACTGTAGTATGATTTAAAGTGTCTCTATAAAGGACACACTGTAGTATGATTTAAAGTGTCTTTATGAAGGACACACTGTAGTATGATTTAAAGTGTCTTTATGAAGGACACACTGTAGTATGATTTAAAGTGTCTTCATAAAGGACACACTGTAGTATGATTTAAAGTGTCTTCATAACGGACACACTGTAGTATGATTTAAAGTGTCTTTATAAAGGACACACTGTAGTATGATTTAAAGTGTCTTTATGAAGGACACACTGTAGTATGATTTAAAGTGTCTTCATAACGGACACACTGTAGTATGATTTAAAGTGTCTTCATAACGGACACACTGTAGTATGATTTAAAGTGTCTCTATAAAGGACACACTGTAGTATGATTTAAAGTGTCTTTATAAAGGACACACTGTAGTATGATTTAAAGTGTCTCTATAAAGGGCTACAGTCCCATACACACACTGAGGACAGGAGAGACTTTGCTTGTGTTTCAGATAGTTTGTCAAAAAAACACACCAGACAGGAGCCTGATATCAAACAACAGTGTACTTTAATATAGTGGATTTAGATTGCTCTTTAATGTGTTGTTTCAAAAACAATGAAGCCATACAGTATGAGTCCAATTTAAACACGTGGATCTGTACAGCGATAGTAGCACATTCACACATTCAAAGCCAGGAGCAGGTGTCTATATGTGAGCATGTAGAATAAACTCAACTTGCATACAGAGAGAAAAGGCATTCTGCTTGTGGTAGAGGGTCTCTCTCTCTCTTGCTCTCTCTCGCTCTCTCTCTCTCTCAGCATAATATTTTCAGCTACCATCAAAAAACATCCACAAGGTTTAACATCTCTGTAAAGTGTGACAGTTATTCACTAAGTATAGACTGATTCACAGCCCTGTCTAGTGTGGTCCATGTGATTCACTGACGGATGTAAGTCATCCTGCAAGAGAGAATGTTCAGCCCCGTACAAAGTACAGCAGTGTCTTCATGTCGTATGATGGACTATGAACTTAAAAGGTTCTGTTTTTTTTTCTGTGTTCTCTAATATTCCACAAGGTAAGTGCTTTGCATTCTTGATGGCTTGTTTTAGGGCTAGATTCAACAAAGGTACATCAGAATGACCCTCCCCCCCCCAACCTACCCACCCAGACCCCCACCTTAAGTTACACCATACACAAGATCTGCATTCATTGATTTGGATGGAAACTGGTCATATAAAAGTAGACGCATAACTTGCTTCTTACGACGGAACACAGGCAAACAGAGGGAGAGATCAGCATCCAAACTAAGGCGTACAAAAAAAGTGACTTAAAATCTTTGGCAAAAACAAAGTATTTACACTCAAACAAAGTAAAATTTGCTTCTCATTATCAGACAACATGGGAATGCTTGTTTTTAACAACGGGGTTTGAATAATGGTGAAATGACTGATTATCTTGTCAGAATAAACTAATACAAGCCAACTGAACTGTCTGTCCGCAAAAAAACAAAAAAAAAAAGAAAGAAAGAAAAACAAAAAAGACTAAGACAGTAATCGCTGTTTTCAAGGGGCACTGATCAAATCACAGTTAAAACACTGCAGTAAAACACCGAGTTAGAGACAGTAGCTCTTTGTGAGCAGGGCAGCCGGGAGATGAGAGAAGCAGGGACTCGAATCCAAGTGACTTCATTGTAATACCTGACTACACCACGGGAGGGCAGCATAAAACAAATAATATTTCTCCCAAATGTGTCTCGGTGAAATATCAACATGGCATTTAGTTTAAGGAAACTCAAGTTTGTTCGATAAAAACTGTTTTGCTGTCAGTCTGACAAACCTATTTGAACACTGGACAGTAGTGTATGATGAAAAAGCCTCTTAACAAGACTATCGCTTTTAAGATGCACTTTGCATCACAATCAATCTCGACAGTGAACCTGAAAATTTATTTCCACTGAAACATGCTCATCTAGAAAAGCCTTACCAAATCACTAATCAGGGCAATTTAAAATAACAATGTTCATTCTCCCCTCTACCTAAGCCATTCCAAAGCCTACTTCAGTCTAATGTAGCAAAAGTCTTGAGAAAAAAAAGGCAGTGGAAAAAAAACCAACAAAAACAAACAAACAAACAAAACAACAATAATAAAAACATAATGACAAGCTTTAAAATACATACACTTTACATCATATATAATTAAATGCTTCTCAAAACCTCTCGATTTTGAAATTTTAGCCAAAATAGAGAGTGCTTTTTTTTTTCTTTTTTTTTCTTTTTAAATGCATTTGTTATATTCATGTAGACTATACAGTATTGGTATACATATACGAGTTATCATAGCGCAACGTAGCAAAAAAATAAATATTCCAAGAAAGTCAATTTTTGAAGTACTTCTTAATATATTTATATATATATATAGCTTACTTTTGGGTATGATTTGTGAGTTTTAACCAAGGCCTGCATAAACACACAGTGACAGAGGCTGCATTTTTTACAGGAACGTAATAATAATGTTTAAAGTAGCGGTTTAAAATATCTAACTGCAGAATTAAGGAGCGTCAGTGAGACAGGACACTACTCAGTAGAGGAAGAGAGAGGACCAACAGTGCACGGCTACTTCATCAGACCAGAGCAGGGCTTCAGAGAACAAAAAAAAACAAGAAAAAAAAAAAAAAAAAAACACCACTCAGCTTCGTCTCAGGCCCTCAGACAGAAAAGACGTCCAACCTAAAGGCAGCGTCAGACTTCAGGTTGAGGTGGAGAGTGAAGGGGGCGGATGTCGATACACAGGCTTCTCTCAGGGTTACGTCTGATGGTTTACGTGTCTTCTAGTGTGCTCTACATTAGCATGGCTCCCAGGGATTGGGAGCAGGGGTTAGCGGACGGCGTGGCCAGTAGTGAGGGGGCTCCTCTTTACCGGCTCACCTCGCCCCCCGTCCCTCGGTTTGGAGAAACGAAGCTAAGCCTGGAGTGTGCCCGCTGCAGCGCCCCCCCCCCCCACCCTTTTCACATCGATGCTAACCCCAGGCGCCCAAGGCTCAGCTACAACAATGACAGAACCATGTGAAAAGAAAAAGAGGAAAAAATGAGTGGAACTTGGACCATGTTACATCTGCTCAGGTTCAATTTGGTCAGCTGAATATAAACAGAGCCCTTTCACAAAGACTATATATATATATATATATATATATATATATATATATATATATATATATATATAGTCTTCTTACTTATTCACTTATAGCTCACATGTGAAACGCTCTACTGTAGGTTTTTACAAGAGAGCATAGGTGCTCATCCTTTCAGAAAAGTAAAAATAAAAAAAATGTATATATATAAAGATTATCAGTACTTGCAGCCCAATTTTACAAAAGAAGAAAAACAAAACCCTCTCCAGTATTGACAGATTTGTCCTGGCTGTTGTCTTATCTTTGGTAGATCAGTCCAAAACGCATGATTTCAGCCTTCTCCACATCATCACTCTTCTTTAAAAAAAAAACTTTTTCTTTTCCTTTTTCTGTTTAAAAAGCAACAAGCTCGCTGACGTCAGCTGTTCTCCCTTTACAGCATTACCCTGCTGAGAGATGAGGTTCATCTCTCCTTTCTGCAATCACTCCATCACACTCCCCTCCACATCACTTCCTCTGGCCCCTTCTCAACTCAACTCCTATAGCCTTCCAAAAAAAAAAACCCCAAAACACGTACACACACAAACAACAACAACAACAAAAACAAAAACAAAAACAAAAAAACATACACACTCCGACACGGGCAGAGATATTTACACACGGAAAACAAAAGAGAGGGTGACTCAGAGAAATCGAACAGAAGGAAAAAACGAACACGAGTGTCCTCTGTGGGGGGGGGAACAGGAAGTCGGCCTCATCGTTTCTGGGTGCCCGTCATCACCTTGGAGACGAAGCTGACGATGGCGGTGGCGGGCTGATCCGGGTCCAGCTCGGCAAAGAGGTGGCTGGCGTTGTCCGTTGTGCTTCCTTGTTTTCTGGCCACAAATCCAAAGAACCTGACAGAGACACAGAGGAAAGAATAAACACACACACACACCTCCACTATAATGCAGTTATCCAGTGTGACAAGCTTAGCGGCTGGCTTCTAATGGCTCAGAGGAAGAGGCGGAGTGTTTCAGCCTCACTCTCCCAGACTGGGCCAGCAGTCATGTGACACCGACAACTTACGAGAGCTCATGGGCAATTAGCCATTCCGAATGTCAGCCAAAATGGGCACTGCAAAAAGTTTATCGATTCATATATAGTGGCAAAATCTGTTCCCAGGCAAAATGTGAGGGCATGAATCAGCAGAAGACTGGACTGTTTCATGTAACATAAATGGATATCCGGTAAATATGTGTCTCAATGTACAAAATAACATGAGTGAAATCAGTGGCTGACTGAGAGAAAACATCCTTTTTTTTTTCCCTCATAAATGTTTCCTCAGGCCTAAACACAACTCCAACCACAGACACACTGCGTCCTGATTGGGCATCATGTTATTCTGCGTGACCTTTTGTACTTGACCCTTCCAGATCTCATCTCCTGTTATGCCAACACTATCGTTACATATTTTCCTGGGCTCTGACGTCGGGCTCTTTCATGTGCAGCCAAATCTATTCATCTATTTTTCCTGTTTGAGTTATCTGCCTACCACATCCCCACCCCAGTGCGTTTATATGGCCCAACCATTACAGATGGATCTCTTCTACACGGCAGCCAGAGCAGAGGGGGTGATGGAAATCACATGTTTCCCTCTTCAGCAGAGTGTGTGTGTGTGTGTGTGTGTGTGTGTATGTGTTGTGTGTGTGTGTATTCAGAAGCATTGTGACCTAACTAAATGCACCTGACACTCTCTGCAGTGTGTGTGAATTAATCAAACATTACTTGTATCATAAGTTAAGTCCTTTAACTTTCCTTACAGTGGAAAGATGTCTCTAAATACTCTAATGGTTTCAAGCTCTGTTTAAACAGGTTTTCACGGTTGGCATTCACCTTAAATAGCAATTACTATTCTAGTGAGTCTTTGTTTCTGCAGTTACACCTGCAGCCTTCAGTACTGCATTAATCCATGAGAGAAGGTGACGCATTGAACGACTTAAAGGTACTTACTTTGCAGAGCCACCTTCCGGTTTGTTCCACCTGTAGAGACATAAAGACAGGTGAGATCAGGCCTGGTGTCTAAATCAGTGTGAAATAAAACAAAAAGCAGTGGCTCTGTACCACAGATCTTCTCTTATTCAACCCCTCACATCATACAGTAATACAGCATTTCTTATGAGCAATTCTGAGGGAAAACCGGAAAGGGAGACACCGAGTTAAAGTGAAACTCCACCCTGTTAAATAAAGAACAGGGAGAGACAGAAATACACTCACTTCCTTTCCTGAGGGTCAACGTCGCAGAAAGTGATCGTGTTGATGGGGTAGTGTCGCCGGAAGAAAAGCCTGTGGAATTAAAATAACACAGATCAGATTAAAAAAAAAAAAAAAAAAAAAACTCGGTTTTGGTTGACGGGTCATATAAGTGAGTGCTGAGGTTTCAGCGAGAGCACTGAACTCACTTCCTCTGGTTGTCAGTTAACGTGATGCCCTGCGGAGACACCTTAAAGTGGACGACGGTGGCCGTTGGCGGAGGGTTGGTTGCCATGGTTTCTGTAATCGCCTTGGCGATGGCTTGTGGTCCGGTCAGAGACTCCATGTCCACAGAGTTGATGTAGAGAACGTTGCATGCTGGAAGGCAGAAGAGAGGATGAGTCAAGTACTGCTGTGGAGAGTTTCTCACGGGCAGAATTTCAAATGCTCCGCTGTCTACGACAGTGATTAAGAAAAAAAAAAATGTTACCATTCTTAACACTATATGCTTTTGGTAAATCTCAATTCCCTTTTCTCCTCTGTACACAAGGAACAGCGCTTACAGTCACATCAAAAAAAGACGACTCATTAGTACAGATTCAGGAAGGCATTTCCAAGTTCAAGATTCAAGATTCTAGAACGTTCAAGAAGATTCAAGATTCAAAAAGTTTCAGAGAGAACCTCCATGCAGTGCAGGTTCATGTCTCTCATCACAGGGCATGCTGATGGGAGAATGGCTGGAAAGACAGGCCTTTCCAACAGACCACCGTGTCCTTTATTAAAGTTACAGGTATTTCAGAGTAACAGCACAGAGCATGGCAGCCACACGCAAGTTATACAGAGAGATGCTAAACATGAATATAACAGTCAGTGAAGTTATACTAGTTGTGAAACGGTACGTGTATCGGGCTTCAGTAACGTGTTGTGAACTGCATTGTTTTCTGCTAAGGAAGGAGTAACACGGTATATAAAGCTGCTAACTTTGTGTGACGTGATTTTCACAACTGGAATCACAATCATGTTTGATGTGCCCATCAGATTTTACATCTTTATTGACTTCCCATTGGATCACTTCACCTTTTGCTCAACCCGCTTATTACAAGTGGTAAAAAACCTCCGAGTACATTTGAAATGTGGTATTTTATTTTTTTATTTTTTTTCTGTTGTACCAAACCACAACCCCAAAAACTCAGGAGTATTTCCAAAGAATGCGTTGTTGTGTACCGTTACACCCCTAGTTGTGAACTTTTCTCTCATTTTCTCATGCACAGACATAGAACTAGAGACAGAGCTTTAGTGTCTCCAGAGGAGTGCCAGTCAATATAAAGGATTACTAAAAACACGGTGGAGGAAAAGAAAAAAAAGGCAAAGCGACACTGGGTTTTACCATGGGATTCAGTAGGACCCTTCTTCCCTACAGACACAAAGGAGTGTGGGAGTGAGGGAGAGCATGGGTTCAAAGTTCATTTCCATGGAAACAGAGGGAACAAAAGCTCGTTTAACATCTTACAATGCTGGCTGGAAATGAAGTTGCACATGAAGTGACATGATCTTAAATTCATCCTCAGTCCCGTAAAATAATAGTACAAAGAGATGTTTTTCAGATGGTCTGTCAACCACTTGAAAATGCTTCATGCGCACTATCAAATCTAGAATGCCAGTTAACTTCTTTTCCCAAAAGGAAAAGAAAAGAAATAAAACACGTCAAAAGGGTCATCAGCATTAAAAGGTACTGGTTGAAAGACTTGGCGGTACAGTCATGCATGGGTATGGTACTGCTAATGAGACTAAATGGATGTCAACGTTTCATAATCGTAATGTTTTTAAAAAAGTCTTGTCCGCTAGCTGTCAAAGTGAAATTAAAAGAAAAAATGATTGACAGTGAGTCAGCCAATCCCCTCTTACCTGCTCCTTGCTTCAGCAGATCAGCAGCCTGATTGGTCGGTGTGGCGATCTCTGGGGATTCCTCATGAGGATCTGTGAATATAAACAAAAAACAGGAGCAAATTTAACTCCCACAGAAGTCAAGGTGATAGCGACCAGGTCAGGAGCAACTCCTGCCTGATCACTGGTTGAGAGTCGCGCTCCTTCAAAGAATTCTCGCCTTGCTGAAAATCGGTAAACATGTCCAACAATCTGTCACCCTGTGGTTTAGGAGTTTAGGTCAAAGGCTCTTCTGACACTAGTGTGGGACATAGCAACTGTCAGAAGGAGGACAGGTCCATATCCATGTAGCCATAGCTGTCCATCCTTGTTTACCCAGGGATCAGGCCAGAGGAGCTCTCCATTACAGTGTGAGAGGTTTGCTAAGGACACTGCGAGAGGGTCTTTCATACACACAAATATCTGCTCAGTCGCTCAACCACCCTTCCTCCACCCCTTCATTATTTAGATTTTGTCACATGCTTGTCAATCCATTCGTTTATTCACTGACTCGCTTACCTCGGGTGGGAATGACCAGCTTACACGGCAAAGCCAGCGGGGTGATGGAGTGCTGGTACACCAGTGCAGACAGACATCCTGGAGAGAGAGAGAGAGAGAGAGAGAGTTTATTATACAGTAGAAGCCGCAGGACGCATACGCATTTCCGCGGGTACCGTATGTGTAAGCGTATACTTGTGGTTTGAGGAGAGAGAGCGCTACAGGTCTGGGGCCGACATGAGCGGTGGGAAAGCGAGAGAGCTACCTCGCCCGGGCCTCTTCAAGTATGTGTTTGGGCCAGGTGCCATCTCTCAGTGGGAGTGTTGGCAGACTTTCAGGGAGAGGAGTATATTGTAAATACATGTCGAGGGAGAGGAGTACAGATAGCTGGGTATTTAACATGAGGGTTATTACTGCTGAGATGAAAGCTCACCCACACCTATCCTGCCTCTGATTTTTACAGAAAAAACAAAAAACAAAAACGAAAAAATGATGATTACGTAATGTTTATGATAATACATTGTTTAAGAGATTACATAAGCCGCCCAGCCCATGTTGGTTTTTTGCCTTTCTTCTTCTTCTTCTTTCTTCTTTCTCTAGTTCTTTTTTTTTTTTTTGAAGTTGCATGGAAGAGACGGGACAAGACAGTACCGTCTGACGTACTGGACCGACACGGCCCCTTTATGATGTGGATTAAATTAAAGGGAGAAGTTCTGAGCTCTGCCCAATGATTTCTATACTGTAATGATGACTGGCCGTTATGGAATGATTCCTCTATAAGCTGATACCATTACTCCCTTCCAAAAAGCACACTGCAGACGATTACATAAAGACATGAGAGAAATCTGATTACATAAAGACATGAGAGGAATCATAACAATGACTGCATTGATGCAGATAAAAGAGAGAGAGAGAGAGAGAGAGAGAGAGAGAGAGAGAGAGAGAGAGAATAAGCAGATAGAGTTGGCAGGGTCCTGTCTGTGGGTATTAAAATTCCTCAGACGTGTTTGAGTGATATTCAGCTGGGTTTTAGAGTGTGGGACTTACCAAAGTACGGCTCGTTAGGACAGCCCTTCAGTTTCACCCCCTTCGGACTTGTCTCAATCAAGAAGTGCCTTACCAACTCATTAGTGATGTCACCAGCTGAGAGGACAGAGAGAGAGAGAGAGAGAGAGAGAGAGAGAGAGAGAGAGAGAGAGAAAGAGAGAGAGAGACAGAAAGAGAGAGAAAGAGAGAGAGAGAGAGAAAGCGAGAGAGAGAGAGAGAGAGAGAGAGAGAGAGAGAGAGAGAGAGAGAAAGAGAAGAGGGGGGAAATAACACAATGGCACTTGTTTTGGTGATTTTAAACCATAGGAGAGGAGGGAACAAATAGAAAGATACTGGTGACTTGTGAATGTCGATGACTTTTAACCCGCGTGCATTAATAAGAATGGCTACGCTGAAACACAGAAGATCCCTTATCATCCATGTGACTTTGTGCTGCTGAATATAAGTTTTAATGTACGCACTCCACTGCTAATGGAAGCAACATGCTAGCCCATCTCTCTTCCATAATAGGTCTTAACTAATTCTCCTTTAATGTGATGTACAACAAAAGAGGAGCAGGTGTTGGGAACTGTCTTTACACGTTCTGGTTAATGTAGTGTTTTCATCGGGGTATCAGAGAACACCGAATGCCTTTAAGTGTCTGCTGACAGGGCCGCTTTCTGCCGTTTACACTTAATGGAGGGGTGAGAACAGAGCAGTTGTGTAGAGAGCGTTCACTAGCGTCTTTCCAGAATATATAAGGAGACGGAGAATGTGTGAAGAGAAATGTGTTGAAGAGAAGTGATATGGCTCTTGGAAGCATTGTATGTCTGGATGACAAGAATCTTTTAAAGAAAAAGTGTTGACAGTCTTAAAATGATGATAAGACTATCTAATCTGTGCACACATACGCGTATGAGTAGGGTGTGTGTGTGTGTATGTGTGTGTCTCTCGGTGCGATTCTTTAGACGCATACCTTTCTTATTTGGTTGCGCTGTGGGCGGCGGAGAGGCTACCTTCATGGCTAGGCCGTACGCCCCTCTGAAACTGTGACTGTCCCTGATAATGAAGGCCCCAGGTTCCCGGTCCTTTAGGATGTTGATCGCTGGGGAAGGAGGTGAACAGTCAGAGCGAGATGTGGAGGATATGAGAAGTGTCATAATTACACACACAAAGTGACAGCCATTTTAAACACAACTATCTGATCCACTGACAAATTGTTTCCATGTTTTTACAGAGCAAGAGAGCGAGAGGGAGAGAGGGACAGAGAGAGAGAGAAACCTCTGTTGTCATCATTACACTTCATTCTTTTCTCGGTGGAACAAACGGCAAATGCAAACGTCCGCTGGGTTTAACTAAACTCATATGGTCCATAGCATGTGATGTCACTGCTGCTGCTCTGGCATCTGCTAGCATTTACAGATAAACTCAGGCCTGGATGAACTCATCCAGTGAGCCGTGTGAGAAGAAGCAGACATGCGGGCCGGGCAGCGGGCATTGACCTCATATCAAACGCAAAGAGCAAGGTCGACAGGGACATGTTTGACTGTGTGTGTGGGGCCTGTGTATCATCTCCTCAACTCCCCCTAAAACAGATAAATAAGTCCCTGACGACTCTTACCTTGTTCTCTGGAGATATCCGGCTTGTACCAGAACTTGGAGGTGTCCTGGACAAATTTTACATTCATCCTGGTCTCTGGACTTCCATCTGGAAAGAAGACGAGTGTAGATTCAAGTTAAACGTGGCTTTGACATCGGTTACACGGGTCATCCAGTGATAAACCAGACTTCTGATTTCCATTGGCTTCCAGTGACAAGACAACAGTGCAAAAAGAGATGACACTGAAAAACCCATCGTGAAACGATTTAGGGAAAGGCTCACTGCTTGATTGTGCTGCTTAACAGACCGATCTAAAGTTAGTTTTATAGCACCATCTCTGTGTCCGACTGAGTTATTGGCCCAAGTCACGCTCATATTAGTCACGAGCGCCTCTATACCCAAAGTAAGCAGATATCATCCCCGGCGGTCTGGACTGTGTGCCAGATCTAACCAGAGTCATTTATCAGACCACTTCAGGTCACACACTGTCATCGTAAAAAAAAAAAAAAAAAAAAAAATACAGCATTGACTTACATGGTTACAGCTGGAAACAGCGCGCTCAGCTGGAGCCAGGACGATCTTTTATTTTGGAATATGGCATGTCTAAGTTAATGTCATTTATAGATGTTCTGTGTGCGTTCCGCGTGGTTTTTTATGCATGAGCGGACAGTGACGGGGTCTTACCGCACATGCTGAGCTTGGAGAAGTCGGGCAGGGTGTGGAAGAAATGGACGTTAGGTGTGCTGCCACCGCTGGACATGGGTGAGGACATCTTTCCATTCAGCGTTCCGTAGGACAGGACACCGTTGGAACGATCCCCGCTGGACATCCGCCTCTTTTCGGGGAGCTGAGGCTGGGAAACGGGGCTGCCCTGCCTGTAGTGGCCCACCCCGTCCAGGTAGCCAGCAGGAGAGACGGGGAAAGAGGGTGTGGACGGCGGGTGGTACCCCGAGGAGCTGCTCTGGCGCGACAGGGCGCCGTGGCGTTCGTCTGGAGTGGTATAGCCGCTGTACGTCGGGTGCCTGTCCAGACTGGGGCTGCCCTGAGGCACCTGCGTGACGGAGGGATGGCGACCCATCACGGGGCTTCCCTGACCGGGCTGACTGAGAGGGAGCTGTCTGCCCATCAGAGGACTGCTCTGCGTGGCCTGGACGACGCTCGTCTGATTGATGGACGGTTGTCGACTGAGGACTGGGCTGCTCTGGGTGCCCTGAGAGACAACAGTGGGATGTCTTCCCAGCACTGGACTGTTCCCCGCCCCAGGCTGGAACCCATTAGAAGGTGACTGCTGTCTTCCGGAGACTGGGCTTTCCTGATTGGCCAGTCTGTGCTGAATGACGGGACTTGACGCTACAGTGCGGTGTAGAGTGCTGGGACTCCCAGGCATGGGATGGGTGGGCAGGTAACTGGCCTGGGTGACATCTGATGGCACTGGGCTCAGGTCTGGGATAATGTAGCTGCCCGTCATGCTGATGGAGGTGGGGTAAGAGGTGGGGTAAGAGGAGGGGTAAGAGGAGGGGAAAGAGGAGGGGTAGGAGGAGGGGGTAGGGGTGCGTGAGGAGCTTTCTGAGGGCTGGGAGCGGAACCCGGAGTCGACAGTGACAGGCTGGGACAGAGTGCTCAGGCCCAAACTCCTGTCAACAGACGCCGGCTGCTCTCTGACACTGCAACAAAACAACAACAACAACAACAACAACAAAAACAATTACAAATCTTTTAGACGGGAATATCAGCTCAATCACTTACTGATTCAACAATACAGACAAAAAACCCCCAAAAAACAATAATTATACCTATTTGATAACTGTACTCTGAGCAAGTGAGGTCATGACATTTTTAATACAACTTGTTATAACTCACTCAATAACATCTCATTGTTAATGTAGCTTAAGAGTGCTAAATGTCTAGAAAATGTTCAGTGGGTGTGGCTCACTTGTCTGGACTTTGGACAGGGCTGCTGGAGGACAGTGGGGGGTTGATGGTGTGGGTGGGGGCCTCTGTTTTCACTGGACTGCTGCTGTCGTATGAAGGAGATGGAGATGGTGATGGTGGTTGGGCCCCTCCCACGGCTGCCGACCTGGCCACTGACTCCACATAGCTGCGAGGCTCTGTTAACACACACACACACACACACAGAGAAATCTGTTAGAGAACCGTCAACTCCTCTGACAAACGAAAAACACACACGGATAGACAGAGTGACCACCAGCACCATGAATGCAAATGAGGTTCTGACAACTGACACCCGAATCAGTCAGTTACAGCTATATTATACTTCCTCTTTTTAAACTAAATCATTTTCTTTTTCATTTTTCCTTTTTATTTCCGCTAAGGGAGAGTGTGTCTCACTTTTTATTTATGGTCTGTTCATGCATTTCATCAGCTACAACTACCTCAGAGTCAGAATTTCCAAAAAAAAAAAAAAAGAACTACGACCACAAATGGTAGTGGAAAAACACTTACACCTCTTTAACCGTAAGGCTTTGGGCTTTGTGAATGTGGAGACCTTTGACCTTAGAGGTCTGAGGTTCCTATTATCAAATCACCAACTCTCCTCTACAGTTCCTCTGCCATCTCCCTGGGGCTTAGACAGAAACACGGCTCTGATCTACCATGCTGAGGTGACCTCAGTGTTGACCTTCCAATTAACTCATCTGTTAATGTTACAACAACCTGCCTTTTGATGTAAGACACATGTTTTTTTATTGGATCCCAAGCAGTGACTGATAGACTGACAAACTGACAAACAGCCGAAAGTCAACGTGACTTCACAGATTTGCAAGACTAATATAGTATCTGTTGACCTTTTTCCATTAGGAAAAACAAACAAAAAATATTTGAAACGTGAATGTTTTTCCAGGCCGTACCGTCGTCCGTTGGAAACAGTCAGTGGAACATGCCTGGGTGAGTGAAATTTATGCCACCAAACAAAATCATTTATAACACAAAACGGTGAGTCTAATGGAGAATTAAGATGCGGTGGAGCAGGAGACACGAGAAAGAAGGAGAGACAAGAAAGAGGGAGAGAAAGGAAAGAGGGAGAGAAAGGAAAGAGGGAGAGAAAGGAAAGAAGGAATACAATAAACGGAGAAGATCATTTGGATGATTTACTGATGTCATAGGTTGCAGGTCAAAGTGACTGATAATATTTCTGATGACGAGGATGATGATGATGATGATGATGATGATGATGATGATGATAATGTGTAGGAGCTGGAGGAACTGTGTCGTTCTTCAT
>NC_044504.1:38077396-38084896 GCF_902362185.1 Chanos chanos
TCGTGACCCTCAAACAGTCAATACGGCTCTCACACAAATGCAGTGTTTCTGCGATGTAGGACTCACAAAAGCATTCATTTGACCATGAGACGCGTCCAAACGTGATATTATCCAAAAACTGGTTACAGTGAAACTGCTTCACATAAGCCTGTGTGAAACTGCCAGTGACCTTTAAAGATTTTATTTTCTGTCAAAGTTCTGAGGACTCCAAATTTCCACCACAATTGGGGGCCTGTGTAGGAGTTCTCGCAGTGAACAATGTCCTTATTCAAAAAAAGCATCTGATTATCAGAGACTCTGTGGATAAATCAGACCAACAGTACAAATTTATTCTTGTTATTGTATTAATGCGCATTGGTGGGAGATGCTTTGGAAAGACCTCAAAGGAATTAATAAGCTCATTTCAAGTTGTGTTTGATACCAAAAGCAGTCACTGTAAAGCTGAGGGGATCTGGCTAAGAGTTTTAGCAGGCAGGGTTAGCACTCCCTCACCAAGTAGATTTGGCTCTCTGAAGAAAATTAATAACTTCTAAAAAACCAAAATAATGACATAAATATTCGTATAATCTTATATATGCCCACATCCCATAATTGCTCGTCCTTGTTAAAACAGATGAATCAAATGCAAGAAGTTTTATGGGTGTCGGTTGTATAAAATACCCCTCCCTTCTCTCCAGAGAAGAAAAAAAAAAATGACCTCTGTTGCTGACCATCCACAAACTAAGGAAAAAAAAAAAAAAAAAAACCCTACAGCTGTCCCCGAAACGGACCCCAACATTCACACACAGCTCTGAGCCTATTCAAGTGCAGTTCCTCCCAGCTGGAAAAGAACGCAAACACGCCCCAGTGTGAGAGCAGAGTGTTTTGGAAACCAGGCAACAGACTGAACAAAACATTTACCCGCTTCAGCTGCTCCAGACCACAGCGGTGAAGCCATCACTTACTCACATGCCCTATGAACAGGCAAAAATGAGAGGATCTCTGGGAACATGAGCGTGTCTGCAGGAGCTTTCTGTCCACGCTGGTGGGCAGCATGACTCTTCAGCTCCAACGTCTCAACACTTGGCAGACTTGAAGTAATCACAGTCTATATTTTCACATTTTGCCTGAGCTTTTGAGTCTGCAAAACTGGTGTGGCAGATGAGGAAGTAAGGCCACCCTGCTGGTGCATCGTATGATGTCATAAAAGGATGGAACACCAAAGAGTTTATTTGCTGTTCATATCTGAAAGATTCACATCTCTGATCTGTACCCAATCACTTTCAAAGAGCGCTCCTCGACATGGCCAAGCCAAGACCCGATGGATTTGGGAACCGGGAACGTTGTCTGATAAATCTTCATCTTGGCACGTGAACAGGCTTAAAAAAGCATAGGCCTTTTCCCCAGTGACGGGTCACACAGCATTGGGAAACACGGAAAACCAGATGTACTAAAACAGCGTTACTCCACAGCTGTGCATGTCAAACATTGGGCCGCATCGCTATAGCAACGAAACAGGTCTAATGGATTCAACCTGGTATAACACAGAATACTTTACTTTTTTTTTTTTCTCCCCCTCATCTATGAATCATGTCGGTGGATAGGAGAGGAAAAGCCATTGTTTGTGTTTTTATCCTCCTCTTAGAGCATGAAAGACGCCTTCCCTCCCTTCCCTTAAACAGCCCTGGGAGGGAGCGGTAAAGAGAAGAGGCTATCTGAGGTAAACCTGAGAAGGCCCATATCTTCACCGTAGCCCAGTTAAAGGACTTAGTGGAGTTTCGCACCGTGCACATACTGCACTCTGGAGATCTCTCTCATTGTGTCCCGGGCTGGCAGCACTCTAACTTACACTACACTCAACAAAAAAAAGAATGGAGACAGTCCGCGTTCTAGACGCTTATTCCCTAACGATAGATAACGTGCGTACAATGGTTCAGGACGTGAGCATCGGCGGAGCATTGATTAGCTTTTGTGTTCCTCTGAGATGTTAAAATAGAGGTAGAGTCGCAGCTCTGAAAGAGACCACTGTGTCCTCACTAGGGCATTGTTCCCCTTGCTTTGGAAAACTGGATCTTGTGACATACACGAAGTGTATCCAGACAGAGCGGCTATTGTGTTTCGTCTTCTCGCTCTTGTGAAACCTTAACTCTGCACCTAATTCAAACGCAATTTGTTTGTTGGGTCAGCGAATAACCCTGAGTGCAATCAAGTGCAAAGCACTGACATTTAGACCAATATTAGGTGGAAAATCCCCGTCCTCGTAATGGCCAAAATGAGTGTGTTACTAAATAAGGAGAGAGAGAAAGACAGAGAGAGAGGAAACAAGACAGATATAGAGAGAGATAGAAAGGATGTGGAGTGGAGGTAAATGTGGTAAATTAAGGGAGAGAAGAGGTAAGAGAAACACAAACCAGAGAAGGAGAGAGAGCGTCGGCGGGCTGACCCCGGCATGCTGGTGCTGAGATAGTAGAGGCGAGCTGTGTATTCTGACCATCGGGGAGGGCATGATGGGAATCGATAGGAGGTGACAGAAGAAGAGGATGAGGAGGGAGGAAGGCGGGCAGCGGTGATGGAAAATGTGGTGAACCGGAGAGGGAATTACAGAGAGAGAGAGAGAGAGAGAGAGAGACAGGCAGACAGACAGACAGGCAGACAGACAGCAAGAGAGGCAGACAGACAGAGAGAAAGAAAGAGACAGATAGAGAGGGAAAATTGAAAATTATTCCCTGTAACTGTGATAAGTGATGACAACACTGTGGTGTGTGTTTAAAGCATGTATGCCTCTAAGATAAACAGAGCCCTATCTACGCAGGCTGTAAATGTAGACAAAGTGCTCCTGTATCCTGATAGTAGCCAGTCTGATAAGCAAAGCTTGCTATCAAAGTCTGGACTCTCATCATTCAAACTAGCAAAGTGCTTGCGTCTGTCCTGTGGCCTGAGCGGAGAAACCATGACTTTCTCTCCTCTGCTGCTGACCGCTTTTTACGATTGGTTATCTCCACAGAGTCAACACAGAGTCAACCTGCTGGACCTTTCTTTCTGTCCGTATGAAAGAAGCATGAGTCAGCCTCCAGGGTCAGGCTGTGGATGCTTTATCGGGACTGTTTCATCTCATGTTCGGACCTGACTTCCTCTGCGCTGGTGCAGTCTGAGAGGGTCTGGAGAAGGTTTCCTTCCCCATGTGTCTGCCCTGTGTTTGTCTGGGGTGGAGCGCCTGCGTGAAGACACTCCTGTTATCCATAACGCAGTACAGAGCACAGACGGAGAACTCCTCCTCCCTCATATTACTGCCCTCTACCACTGCAACGCTGTTCAAATCCAGATCCTGCATGACCATCAGACTCAAAGCCACTGTTTACACATCATTATAAGTATTGCCATTTCAGATAATGCTGAAACAAAAACAATGATAAGACTTAGTCCATATTACATAATAGGGAGGGGGGGGGGTGCATGTAATCTGCCACTAGGTGGCATCTCTGTAATTTGGGCCATTTTATAGTTTAGAATTCAGCAGAATGGGACACCTCTGCCATTTAGCAACTGCTATTTTTGTAAATTGGAAAGTTTTACTTTCCAGAATCTATGACGGTATGTGCAATGTGGGTTTCTAATATGAACATTAAAAATATGGGAAGAGTGTCAAGACAGAGTAGTAAACATCTGGTTTGTTCCTTTTAAGGACCTGAATAAGACTTCAGTTTTGTGAGGACAAAAAGAGGCACTTTAAAAACACAACGGTACGAGAGCCCCTTATTTCCAATGTACTTCTTCATATGTGTTGTACAAGTTGTCCGTTTTGGCAGCGTTGGTCTGTGTGAGCTGAACTGAAGGCTGATATGAGAGTTGCAGCCAGCAGCACTTTGCACAAAGCCTTCATTGTAATCTCACCAGACTCCTGTCAACACCAACACACAGACTCCAAATGGCTTTGCTTTTATGGCACTAAAGTCCAGCTGTCCAGTGCCTGCACATCCCTAAACGAAACTCAATAACTGGAGAAAGCAAGGGAGTCTTTTCTTTAATGTGATTCCTATAAGAGCTCACAGTGTTCTAAGCTGTATGTAAAAATCCATCGGTGAATAAGACTCAAAGACCTAGCACTAACCTCTGATAAATAAAGAAATGCAAACATACTCTGTATTTAACAGTCTGACAAAACAAACAGTTTAAAAAAATCGCCGTGGGAACCTTACCGGCCACACGCTGAGCCACCAGACCCTCCAGGTTGTAGTTAGCGTCTTCAGGCTCTGTCTCTTTGGCCAGGGGGAAGGAGGAGGCAGTGTAGCTGCGTTTTGGAGGTGATTTTGGAGAAGGGCTCTTCTGCTGCTCAGAGGGGTCGGATCCTGTGCTAGACGGATAGGTGTTGATGGGCTTCAGGTGGAGGGTTCCAAAGGTGGGAGATGGCCCCACGGGCAAGGCCTGTGGAACTGGGCTGATGCGAGGCGAACCCTGGTTCTCTGCGTCAGATGGAACTGCTGCAGGTCTCTGCTGACCGTAGACAGCTGGCTGATCTGGAAGTGGGGACTTTGCCGGTAACAGAGAGTGATGAACTGGGGAGGCCCTCTGGGCGCTGCCAGAGGGCACAGCTCCCCCGTGGGCATGAAGGGCAACATCAGCCTGGTACGAGGGTCGAGCGTGGGTCTGAGAGAGGGAGGGCTGGGAGGTGATGACGCTGTTCTCTCCGGAGGGGGCGCTGTTAGATTTGGGAACCTGTGTCAGGGATGGGTCCAGGTCCTGCATTAGTATGTTCAGGGCTTCGATGGACTGCTCGATCTCTTGCTGTGATGCTGTGTGGGGGAACTCGGGCAGACTCTGCGTCTGCAACGCGGGGCTGAAGTGGACGCCCTCTGTAACCGGCACCTCCGGGACACCGTACTGTTGCCACAGGTTCAGGCCACGCTGGACAGCTTCTCTGCTGCTGGTGGTGCGGGTTGGCGCCTTGGGCATCAGCATCTGTTCGGTGCTGGGCGTTGCCCCAAATGACTGAGACCTGTAGATGCTGCCGTTCTGGCTACCGTAGCCACTAGAGGGCACAACAGAGTCACCCAGGCGCTCCTGGGCAGACGAGGAGCTGCGGACAAGTGGCACAGGTTCAGGCGTTTTCTGCTGCGCGTTTTTCTCCAGGTAGGGAGCATCCTGGCCATTGATGATCGTCTCTTGCTGATAGTACAGGTCAGCAGGTGTGGCTCTGCCCTCAAAGGATGAGAGGGTTCCCAGGCTGTCTACACTGTTGCCCTCTTGGCTGTTTGGCAGGTCATCGTCAAGAATGTCTGTCTCGCGATCCATGCTGCTGTGCCCGTTCACGTGGACCTGGGCGGGCACAAGGTGGAGGACCCCACCACTTCCTCCACCTCCGGAACCACTTTGATAGCCTGGCTGATTCATCGGTGCTTCCAGGCCGCTCAGCAGTTGCTCCAGCTCCTGCTTTTCCTCTGGGCTCAGGGGCTGGGCGGGCAGCTGACTCACAGGTGCCACCTGCTGGCTGGCCTCATCAGTGCGGTCAGTCTTGATGGAGGCAGTTGAGTTCCCCGAGTCGCTGCTGACAGACAAGGCGTGGTCCACTGCAGGGAGGGCGTGGTCAACGGCGGGAAGGGTGTGTTCAACAGCAACCGGGAGGCCGTTGGCAGTGACTGTTCCGTCTAGAGATTCCTTCTTACGGACCTTGGCGTAGAGGCTCCCGTCCAGTGGTCCTTGCGTGTGAATAACATCTAAGGGAGAACAAAGGCACAGAGGACCTTAGTGTGTATGCTCCATGAAAACGGTTTGGATTCTAATAGCCATGAACACTGCAATTGCCACTCTTAACTGTTCAAATGAAAAGGAAGTGAAAACTGCCCTGTTGTGCAGGTTGCAAAAAAAAAACCAAACAATAAAAGTACTGAACCCTGTTTTTAAATCCAGCTTCAAACCTAGCTGAACTGATCAGGAACACATTCTGTATGTACAGACAAAATACAGACAAAATTTGTACAAGAAGCACGTGCCCCCATCCAACAAAATGTTGTTTTGCATGGGCGTGGCACTTTGTGGAAATGACCTCATCTAAACTCACAGTCAGCCGCTGAAGTAGATATAGTCAGTGTTTATAACTACTCTTCCCCATCTTTAATCCTGATTTAGCTTGGACATAGCACTCTGTCACGAGCAGTTATCTTGTAGAAGTCATCATCTCATCATTGGCGAGGGAGACAGTCTGACACGGACTCAAATGAGCACTAAGCATTTAAAACATGTTGTGTAACTAAAATCACAGCTCACACCCAACCTCTAAAAGATCCCCTTCCCATATCCACCCATACGTCCTAACACACACCAAGGCCAGACAGCAGCCCCACCCCAGGTCAATGACTCAACAGGAGGTTCTGGAGTGAGAGTCATGGAGAAGCCATGTTCATAGCTCTGACTCAGGGATGGAAAAGTAGCCTCATGTATGAAGTTCGAAGGCATTTCCTGATTCCTCGGAATCAATGCATCATTTCCTTCCCTTTCACTTACACACACAGATGGACACATGCTCACACACACACACACAAACACTCACAGTGCACACAAAATAACCATTTCTTTGGGCACCTGGTCAGTCTGTGGGTTTACAGTGCAATTAAGACAACGATGTCTTTGTTACGTGGGGGCTCAGTTATGTCACAACATATTATGCTGGACACTGATCTCATCAAACCACTAAACCGCCATCACAGAGGTCATTCCGCAGACTCCCCCGACGCCCTCTCATGTAGACTTCAGAATGCAGAGAGTCCACAAACAGCCTAGCTTCAGATTGCAAACAGACTGCATTTTGTTTTCACCACTAAACAGACCGCAGGAGAGCGAGGCAGCCCAAAGCCCACAGACTGTGACCAAATCATATTCATTCAACTAGATTTCCAGTTGACTTCCGCCAGTACTCACACTGAGGTTCCCACGGAGCTACAAACCAAATCATACAGTTGGGAGCAGCGTGCTGGAGAAAAAGGGACCTCACATCCATCCAGTCTTATACTAGACTAGAAATTTGCCAGAGATAGCGCCTCTAAAACTGAACATCGCCAGAGTAAAAGCAGGTCTCTAAAACCGGTTACGTCATGTGACCTACGCTGACCTGCTGGCCTCCACGCCAGATCCTTCAACAGAGGAGTTCGTTAGACACTAACTGGCAAGCTTTATGTCTCTGAGCTGAGGAAGTTAAAAGAGTTAAAAATGCAGCTTCATTCCTTAGTCCCACACTCTAAATGGCTTTCAACATTCTTAATATGAATGCTGATGGAGAAACAAGACAATGTTCAAAGGCCCTGAATATCTGAACAGTGTGAGTGTGATTTTAACTTTGTTTTAGAGAAAGCGGCTAAAAGGAGCCGGTTTACTTCATCAGCCTACGTCTGAGGCCAGCATTTCCTTTTAACAGCATGGCCTGGAAAATGTGAGCCCCCCCACCCATCCTTCCCCATCCTTAACTCTGGCAGCTACAGCTACAGCAACAGAAGCAGCAGCTCAGCACTGACAGCCCCCAGCCTGGTTTTC
>NC_044504.1:38087396-38107396 GCF_902362185.1 Chanos chanos
GTGTGCGCATGTGTGTATGTGTGTGTCTGTGTGTATGTGTGTGTGTGTGTGTGTGTGTGTATCTGTGTGTGTGTGCGCATGTGTGTATGTGTGTGTCTGTGTGTATGTGTGTGTGTGTGTGTGTGTGTGTGCGCGTGTGTGCGCATGTGTGTATGTGTGTGTCTGTGTGTATGTGTGTGTGTGTGTGTGTGTGTGTGTGTGTGTGTATCTGTGTGTGTGTGTGCGTGTGTGTGCGCGTGTGTGCGCATGTGTGTATGTGTGTGTCTGTGTGTATGTGTGTGTGTGTGTGTGTGTGTGTGTGTGTATGTGTGTGTGTGAAGGAGAGAAAGAGCAATTTGACTGTTTGTTATCCCATTCTAACTCCTCTGATAGTCACTGGACTGAACAGTATCAGTTTCCACATTGAAATCATGTCCACTTATGAGTATCCAGTGGTTGAGCTATTAATGGTACTCAGTGTGCCACAGGTTCAGCTCCAGGACCTGGGTCTGGACCTCGGCCCATTTAAACGTATGCTAGTCTTTTTAGCAACCCCCTGTGAATACCACAAGTACAAAGTACAAGGCTCTATTGTTTTGATTTTTTTTCTTAGTTTTCTTTTTCTCAAAATTGATTCAGTTTAGTAAGTCAGCTGAAAATGTGACTTAGGCTTGTCTGATTTTCCTTCTAAATGAGATGTTACATGATTAAAGTTGAATCTATTTGAAATCAAAGGTATCCTGAAGCATACTGGCATAGAGTGTAAATTGGGCCTATCTGAAACATATGTACAACAGTGAATTACTCACAAAGCATGTGTTAACCAAAAATGTGTGCTGGTGGGAGAGAGTGGTGGTCATTTCTGGTAAAGCGCCTGTCTCCTCGGGCAGACAGAACAGCTGAAGATTAAAGAGATCTCCTGTCTACACAGAATGATGTTCACATCTGGAAACTCCTGTTCTGCCCAAACCAACCGAGTCATGTTCACACACACACACACACACACACACACACACACACACACACACACACACACACACACCACACACCACACACTCACTCACACACGCACACACATACACACACACACACACACACACACACACACACACACACACACACACACACACACACACACACTAACCCACACACACACACATACACACACACAGAGTTTCATTTGGCAATGATTGCTTTCATTAAGAGGTGACAGAGAATACATAATGTCAGGAGGAGGAGTGGGTGACCACATACACGACCTGAGGAGAACCCACACCATTCCAGGGCAAAGGCGACTAAAGGACATGGTGGGAAGGGACATCAGGATGATCCAGCAAAACATCTTAAAATGTTACGGCAGTGTTGTGGAAACAGGGTGGAACTGTTCTGACACAAACCTTAACCTTCTCTTTGTGTGAGTTCTACTGATAGACATCACACTAACCCCTGTGAAAATGACACAGCAACTTTTCATTTACTTTCTTCTTTCTTTTTCTTTTTTTTTTTTTTTTTTTGGATGGAGTGTTGAGATGTCCCGTACTGTCAGTTCTTAAATATCTACAGTTGTCATTAAAGATCTATTCTACGCTGATTTGTTCAGTTAACCGGTTGTTTACACAGGTGATTCAGAACTGATCCATCAAAACAAGCACCTGCAAAATCGGCGCTTATTTTCGCATTGATGGTATGCTGCTCCAGAATGTTCTGGCATAGATGCATGAAGTATTTCACAATGTTCGCTTTTTAAGGATCATTTGGGCGTTCCGAATGATGACTTTGGATATACCAAGAAATAATCTTAACCCCAAAAATGCAAACTTTGTCTCTCGAACTGAAGAAATCGTTTTAGGCGTGTGCATGTGAAATATTACTTGGTTCAAATAACAGAGGACAACCAACACAACAACCTAAGAAGGATCCTATATAAAATCACTCAGATACAAACACGGACCTCCATTCATTTCCAATGGGATTTTTCTCTCCTCTGATATTACAGGGATAATTTAAGTGAAAGCAAAGAGACTGCATTTTGCTGACATAAAAAGTGATGATGATTTTGCTTTTATGGTGTGGTTTGCCTTAAAATTCAAGGACAATCATCAAGCACAGGAGAACAAAAAATCTCGTTCAGCATTTAACATTGCGACACATACAGAACACAGCGGGAGGGGGCGGGGCCACCTGCTGGATGACAGACAGGGCGAACAGTACAGCACGCTCTGGTAAACAAGTCCATGTGGGGTGGACGTGAGGGTGGCCATGGGCAAGGTGTGTGGATGCTAATGTGTCCTGTGACAAATGCGTCAGATCACAGGTGAAACATTTACCAAGCCAGAGAGTAGGGAATGCTATGCACAGTGCCACACGCGGCGTCCCCCCGCAGAGCAAACATGTCCCAGCCATGACATAACCTCCCCTTCTGTTTAAACACACACACACACATACACACATGCACACACACACACACACACACACACACACACACACAAACACACACATACACACACATACACACACACACACACACACCCTATTTGTAATCCAGTGGTGTGATGATGATGGTGTTCATTACAATGTTACAGTGTTAATGTCTGATGCTTACGTACCCCTGAATGGAAGCTGTCAGGGCTGATAAGACCAGTGAAATCAGCTACTTATTAAACAAAAAAAACAGGAAAGGTTTTTTTTCCCCCTTTTTTCTGTTTTTTTTTTTTTTTTGTGTGTCTTTTCTTTGAGTAGATAACACAATCCTGTCCTTGTGAAGGTTCCAGAGAAACGCTCTGAGCTCAGGCTGGGATTTTCAAGGTCACAGAGTGGGTAGAAAAGGAGAATGGAATAAAGGGAGCACTACTGAATGGCTTCTGTGTTGAGCTGGGTGTGAAGATGAGAAAAATGTGTGTCGTCCCACCAAAACTATGTGTGGGCTCTGTAAACAGGAACTTCTGCGAATCGACAGATAAATCAGGTGTTGACTTCTCCCCGAGGAACACAGTCACCCCTCGAAAGAGAACATACAGCGCAACCCCCCCCCCAACATACACACACGCCTGCTCCAGGCACCGTACACCACGGGCCTTGGAATTCACCCCCCCACAAATTTATGCTTGTGTGCTCTTAACTTGTACTGTTGGCCGTTTGCTCTGACGTGTCCTGAGGTCCTGCATCCTCCACATCAGTGTACAGAACAATTAACTAAAAAGCATGAAGTATGGTCACTGGTTATTTCAACATAGGGATTTACTTTTATTTTATTAAAAAGAAAGCAACATTTATAAAGGAAAACCATGGCATACCAAGTCTTATGTGATGTTGATGAAAGGGAATCTGAGATTAAAAAAAGAGCCTTTTCCAGGATAGAACAGAGCATAGTCTCTCTCTCTCTGGGTGAGATAAAACAGAGCGTAGTCTCTCTCTGGGTGAGAGTAATGAGTAATGAGCATAGTCTCTACAAAGTGTCTGCTCTGAGCTGAGGAGGTGAGCTGTAACTCATGACAGACTGAGAGAGAGAGAGAGAGAGAGAGAGAGAGAGAGAGAGAGAGAGAGGAGAGAGAGAGAGAGAGAGGAGAGAGTGTGTGTGTGTATTTGAGTGAGTGCTGTATAGTTCCTCTGTAAATCTGGCACCGTGGCCATGCCAGGATCTGTATTTGCGCTGTAAGCAGTTCACAGTGGCTAAAATGCTTCTTACAGGCTTCTCTTCTCCACGAACACTTCAGATGAAGGACTCTGAATGTCCCAAAGGCCC
The DNA here is from genome assembly GCF_902362185.1 of Chanos chanos. NCBI lineage: Eukaryota > Metazoa > Chordata > Actinopteri > Gonorynchiformes > Chanidae > Chanos > Chanos chanos. The sequence goes on from NC_044504.1 coordinate 38,091,118, forward strand.
ATGAGAACACAGCACATTAAATAAACTCTAAAGATGTTTTGAGCAAGAGACTTTTATAGAAAGCGGTGAAAGGGGTTGAGATCAATATGTCTGGATGAGAAATGCACTTGTGCGCGGTGAGCTGAATAACTGCAGTGACGGGCGGTTTGGGAGTGCACTGGAGGACATGCGTCATGAAGACAATGATTTTGTTTTGTGATTCTGGTGGCTGTAATCACAGGAGGAGGTAATCAGATTCATCCCCTGTAGTCTTCCTGTCATCCTGTGCTTTAAAAAAGAAACTAAACGACAGACAAGAATGTCACCCTAAAACACGGCCCCATTTTTTCCTGAGCGTTCACTTTCAATATTCACTGACTGAATGCTTTGGCTAATAAAGGACTCCCAAAAACACTTTTGTCAACACTTTGTTTATCTGTGTGGACAGGCAGACTGAAGACTCCCGAGTTCTCTGACGGATGAATGTAATGAACAGTGACTCAGAAGGTACTGGATCATTTGGGAAACCAAATTACTACCACATACCAACCTTGGGTATGAATTCAACATCATTAGTAGATCAGCTAATGGTGAGTGACTGTACTTACTGGAAATGCTAACAAATTAATTCAGTTAGTGAACAGAGGAAGACTATGGTCCCAAACAGAGGCCGCAGAGCCCATAGCATTGTCAATAGAAAGCTCAGCCAATCGGACGAGTAAAGCCCATGGCACCGTCAATACAGAGCCCGGCCAATCAGGCGAGTAGAACTCTTATTGAGAACAGGCCTCCTCTACACGCGGGCCTCCACGTGCCTGCAGAGAGCCCACACAGCCAAGAGAGCCGTTCGCCGCTAACATTTCATTAGAGCTGACGTAGCGTCTCAGGAAAAGTAATCCAGCCACGCTCGCGGCCCTGGGAAAAGAGCGGGCTGTTTGGAGTGGCGCTTTGATCGACGCGCAGTGCCTGGGCCCAGTCATCGCTCGCACACCGCACAGAACGGAACAGAACCGTTCTCTTTCTCAGCCAGTCAGCACACAGACCACCAAGTCCCCAAGGCCCAGAGACAAGAGCAGAGCACAGAATGGAACAGCAGATGTAATTACACTGTAGCCGATTCTTTACATCAAAGTTTAGATTTATGGTTTCTTTATTTGTTTGTGTATTTATTTTTAACTAGAGAAATGCGATGCTACACCACAGCTCAGAGGTAACGGGGAATCGACAGTCCCTCTGACCCACAGTGGCGGCGGAAGGCCACACTTTTAACCAAAGCATTTTCACAACATTCTTTTCATTTGTTCATGCATGTTAATTCATGCTCAATTGTGTCTGGGGGGGGGGGGGGGGGGGGCGCACTAGGACACCCACAGGACAGCAGCAATTAAGAGAAGCAATTAAAAAAGAGTATGAGAACAAGCCTGGTGAACTGACAAACAGAAAATCAACTGATGGTCACTATGTCACTCAAAATGACCGTCATGGGAGAGTGTCAGAGAGCTTACGAGTCAGGGAGGCTCATTGTTTTGGCATAAATCTGATTTCTCTAAATGAAAAAAAAAGACAAAAAACAAAACAAAACAAACAAAAAAAAAATGCAAACCTTACATGTTCTTCTTCCGAACAAGCCCTGGACAAATGCCACAGTTTTTATATCAAGCTCCAGCATAATGAATGCATTTAAAAGCATTACAATGACATACTCCAGACAGAGCACACGGTACTGTTCCCCAGATATCAAAATGAAAACGACAAAAAATCCCCCCAGCTGCATTAGAAGGAGATAACGCTAACAGAATTCTACAGACTGAGTGTGTTTTTGAAAGCGGAGGTTGAGCAAGACGTCCCTGGAGTCTGCTCCATCACTCCTACCAGGAGTATGACGTACAGCGACAAACAGAAGAAAAAGCTCGTGGAACATCAGCTCCACAGCAATCCTTCACAGCCCAGAGACAGAGCTATTTTGGGGCGACTATCTGACTCGTGCTGTGGTATGCATACGTCTTGGATAATGAGAGGAAATGAGACGACTGGGTCTTATAAAGACAAAGAGAGTGGAGAGCAGGTCCCTGGTCGGACGCTATACGAGTCTCACTCTTCCTGTTTTCCTCCTACGCCGCTGCAGCCCGATGGCAAACGCTCAGAGCTCCTCAGCCAAACAGTCAACACCAGGCATCTGGAAAGCATCTCGAGGTACGCAGTGGTCTGAGGGCAAAGGTCAGGCACGACTTCTAACCAAGAAACCCAGACACTGTCCAGTGAGAGCTAGGACAAGTAAGCCTAATAAATCCCTCACCAATTGTTTTTTTGTTTTTTTTCGTTTGTTTGTTTGTTTTGTTTTTGTTTTTATTTTATTTTTTTCCCTATGAGGAAGTTTAATGGCACTCTCAGGAGTAAACTGGTCAGATGCTTGCTGTTATGCAGCTGTTCGATGAGTTTAGAGTCAAAGCAACTTAATCCTCAAAGCCAAAGCAGACAAAGACAATGAAATCTCCCTCAGCTAACTGCATACAACAAGAAATCCCAGCAAAACTCAGGCTGGTGTTCCGTACACATCATCTCCTAAGAGCCTAAGAGCCTATACACAGCCTGAAACTGCACAACACCTAGTGAATCCTCTCTAGCCAAGTTACGCAATCGTTTACAGGCAGTCCAAGAGCATCCCACTCAGAATCAGATCCATACTCAGAGCACCGTGAAAACAAAGACACACCCAAGCCACACCTAAAAAAAAAGGAATATACAGAAGCAGCTTCACCTTCTCTCTTGTGCCTCTCGTTAGCATAGGTTATCTGTGCATGAAGCTAGAAAAATACATATTATTGCATCCAGACAAACAGAAAACCTTTCCAAAGACCACACACGTCAATAAACAGTCTTTAAATGGTTAGGCCCCACAGAAGAGACCATGAAATGTGCATCTTTGGTGTCATGTGTTAACAGGTGGAGACAGTAAAACACCCATAGCTCCACTGGTAGTTAGAGTCTGTGTGTGTGTGTGTGCGTGTGTGTGTGTGTGTGTGTGTGTGTGTGTGTGTGTGTGTGTGTGACTGTGTGTTAAATACCGCACCAAAAGGCCCAGTCAAATTGGCCTGACTAGACAACCATAACACAAGTTAACACCTCACAGACTGTCAACAAAGCAGCACTCCTGAGGGGAAACACAGCCTTTTAGAATTGGAAAATTCTTTTCTTAAGTGCCCTTTATGCCAAACTCATAATGAAAATGTGGCTATAAATGGTATAAGACAACTGGCATGGGGTTCGGGGGAGGGGTTAGACCTCACTACCAGCCACAAGTGGGTTTAATTGAAGCCAAAGTTACCAGTGTGTGAAGACACATTTCATTGTGCAAGAGCTGCTCTCTTGCACTGGTAACCACACAAACACAACGTAATTGGGCTCACCCACGTACAGCTGGGCTCTCAAATGCTACACAAACATTGTGGTGTCCAGTCCTCTTGGTACGGAGGCTGAAGGCTCTTAGGAGATGTGTTAACCACAATTAAATCTTACCATAGAAGCACCGCTCTACTTTTCAAAAAGCTTGGGAAATATTTTGGAACTATTCTGATGTACCTATCTCACTATGGCATCACGGTGCCAGAACTCTTCAGCTGAAACACGTCTGTTATGATGTAATCACACGCCTAAGATTACAGTTTTATGCCATGAGATGCTATAAAAGACTGTAATTTTATAATTTTATATAGCACTAAACCTGTGTTGTTATGAAATTAGACCCTGTCTAAATGCAGATGAATCATTGCGGTTGGAAAAATGCAGTGTTTCTGTGAGTTTGCCTTTACTGCAAGTCTCAAGTGACATTAAAGTTTGTGGAATCAATACTAGTCTGTGGAAACTAACTGACAGGAATCTAAAACCTCTGTGGATATGTCAACATAAGCCACAGCTCTGAGCAATACACAGTTTCTTTTTTTTTTCTTTACTTTTAACCAGCAGTGATTGCAAAGACAGACATTTAAAATAGTAAAGCTACTTATAACAAGTGAATCATAACCAAATAAAAACAGTGTGACGTCACAAAACGACATTTCAGCCAAACAACAACAACAACGACAACAACAAAAAATGACAAAAACATTAAAGTGAATCTAAAGTTCCCAAAACACCAAGTACCTCAGCATCAGTGGCAACAGCAGAAGCCAAACAGCTTTAGATAACCCAGGGTGTGCTCCTTTGGTCTCAGAGGCTTATATTCCTCCACAGTGAGTCCACAGTCTGGTGTCAGAGCACTAAAACAGCTTTATCCACTCAGTGTCGTTCTGCATCGCCGTGAACAGAGGCTCTGTTCTCTCTCCCTTCCTCTCCGCTGACAGATAACACAAAAGAGCTTTGGGATCCGGAGAAGGCCGGAGGAATCGGCTGTGTCTCTCCAACCTCCCCTGTCAGCCTGTCTCTTACTCCCTCCCAAAACCCACCTCCCCTGTCAGCCTGTCTCTTACTCCCTCCCCAAACCCACCTCCCTGTGGCCACACTTTTCTCACCCAACTATTCCAAAAATGCCGTAGGCCAGGCCTTGGCCAAATATGGGGAGAGCCATGGTAAACAAGGCAACGAACAGGGCTTCCGATCGACCCTGATGGATTTAGGGTTGACCTGCCCCCGCCCTCCTACGCCCCACCACCCTTTTTCTTCACTGACTACTGAGGAACGGCTTTGTTTTTACAAACGCAACTCCAGCATGCTGTCCAGCACACCCGTTAGTTACTGCTGTTTTTCTCCAGCACACCCGTTAGTTACTGCTGTTTTTCTTCAGCACACCCGTTAGTTACTGCTGTTTTTCTCCAGCACACCCGTTAGTTACTGCTGTTTTTCTTCAGCACACCCGTTAGTTACTGCTGTTTTTCTTCAGCGGGAACCGGACTTTTCACAACTGTGATCTCAACTCACCGTCCGAATTTCCACTTTTCAGGTAACTTTGTGGAACCATATTACATAGAACCATACAAATGGGACCATACGGAACCATACAATTTATCCTGTTACTAACAAAGAGATACTTTCATGAAGTTGTTTGTTGCAGCAAACATAGGAAAGTATTACAGTATTGCTGACTATGGTTCACATGCTGGACAGTGATGATAACAGATTCATTCTGGAGTGAGACAGCACAGACAGCACAGACATAACAGACAGCGCAGACAGTGCAGACAGCACAGACAGAGCAGACAGAACAGACAGTGCAGACAGTGCAGACAAACCAGACAGCACAGACATAACAGACAGCGCAGACAGAGCAGACAGCGCAGACAAAGCAGACAGTGCAGACAGAGCAGACAGCGCAGACAAAGCAGACAGTGCAGACAGAGCAGACAGAGCAGAGGGCTATAATAGTAACACATAAACAGAAATAAGCCCGTTCATTACAGACTACATCACTGACAAAGGCTTCTCTCTAACATGACTGTGTTCCTCTGCTCTGTCTTCCTCTGCTCTAATAATGGCACAGAGTGAAGCCATGGGAAACGACCATAAAAAACAAAAAGTACAAGAGCTAAAAGGACACGCCGTCCTATGTCAAAGATCAAGAATTCCAAGACATGTTCGCCGGTCTACGTCCATCTTGATTTTCTATTATTTCGAGAACAAACAGAAGCAGATGAAAAATTTGGAGTTTTCAGAACTCATCATAATATTTTTGTAAGGATCACAGTCTGGTCCTGATTGTGGTAAATCAACTTAATCTCAAAACCAGCTCTTTGAACTCGACCTGCACTGCCTGTCTACTTAGGTTCATTCTCATCGTATATACCCTCGCTGCCTCCAGACGTTCTTGCTCCTCAAACACATATAGTTACAGTCACTTACAGCTGCAGCCTGAGACTAGGCTAACAAAGCGAGAGTCAAAATACAACTCGCCAAATCACACCACAGCGGCATTTCCTTCACCAGACACATGGTTTAAATGTGAATCTTTCACCAGTGACAGCCAGACAGTTTGGCCAGGGTGAGGTTATCAGTTCCAGCACAATATCACAACGTCTGTGGACATCATGTTACACAGTACAGCATCTCTTTGCAGACCCACTGAGAGATCAGTGAGAGAACACTGAGATCTGTGAGATCATTAAGATCATTGAGAGATCTGTGAGTGAGATCATTGAGAGTTTGTGTCCGTGTGTAATGCCCATCAGAGCCTTCCTGTTTAGTGCCACTGTGCAGCTGCAGACCAGATGATCTCAAAATACCTTGTAGCACAATCACCCATGTTCTGCTCTGCACAACCACACAGGCACTGGCCAGAAACGTCAGGCACTGGCCAGGCTGTTAATGAGAGATAAAGGCCTATGACCTCTTGACCTGAGGCCTAGCCCAGACACGGACACGCCGTTAAGTTTACTGCTGCTCTATCAAATGTAGAGTCCAGAATATCAACGCTGTCCTATTTCTGCACTGCCTATTTAAAGTGCAGACTGGTCAGTGTCGTTAGCGCTCTCACAGCAGCCCATCCTAAACGTTCCTCGAACGAAAGCTGAAGACTACGTCTGGACTGAAATGGATTGATGTCTGGACTGGACCAGACCAGCCCAGAGCCTCTCAACTACCACCAGCCCTGTCTGGTCTCAAATCACAGGGAGAAATACAAAGATATGAAACAAGATAACACAGCTCATCTGTAAAAACACAAAGCATATATAAACGTCACAAAAGTTTCTAATATTTTCAGGATGTTTTGGATCACACCCATGCGAAAAATAAAATTTAATACAAACAAGTCTGTATTTGTTTGTGAAATTGCTATCTGGGGGAAAAGAAATGTGGTTTACACCATGCAGTTGTTTTAGTCTGTAACAGTGTTGTTAAAAAAAACATGACCATGTTTATGGATCATGAACTGAGAATCAGTGTTTGTGGTGAAAGCCAGGAATGTTTCACCCGGGCCCTGAAAGTCCTGAGGAGTCCAGAGGTGGAGACAGAGAGTTATACGGCTGGGTGCAGTAGTATTCCTGTGGCCAGCCATGCTATGGAGAACACTCAAACAATGTTGACTGTCCAACATAGAGACACTTCTGGACAGTAGCATAACAACCATAGGGTGGGGAGACAGACCAGTGATTACTTGTTTGTGCTGTGTTATTGTGTTCCTTTTTTTTCTTTTTTCTTTTTTTTTTCTTGCCCTTTCACTTTCTAAATTAGATGCCATTGTTTTCAAGGTCATTTAAGGAACTCTATGAAGAGAATGATTTGTAACTGATGAGCGTTGAGCAAAAACCTCTGTGATAAAGAGCTGGAGAACTTCGAGATGACAGCTGTTTTTGCACAGGCGCAAAAAAAAAAAAAAGTCTACGAAAGTCAACACACAAGGGACTTCACGTCTCCACAATGATGAAGTAGGCGACTCAAATTAACCATGGGTTAAACTAAGAACCTTAGAAGAGCATTAGGAAATAAATCCACTGGGTGAAAATCCCAATTATCTCCACCTTCTAGCTCTGTACATCTCACTGACCGGTGAACAGTGCCAGTGAATCTGATTCTTTTAAAAAGTGAAACCAGTTACATTCAGCAGTGAGGGGGGAGTTGTTTTTTTTTTTTTTTTCTGCACAGTGATAAGTTTGTGACCTGAACTTGACCCCCGTGAAGCACAAGCATAGTTGTTCCTAATGTGTGAAGGCAGCTAGGAAAACTCTATTACACCTCTGATTAAATCAGTCTCTTCCTGTCACGCATACAGACAGCCTCCACCTCGGCAGGCAGCGGCTTTACTCCAGCATACACAAACAGCTTAACAAACTAATGCCAGCCGATACCTCAGCAAGCCGACACCGGGCCACACCATCCCACCCTGTCCAGGGAGGACGGGGAAGACGCTGCTAATTGGTCAGTGGAGCATTTTTTTCCTTTTCCACTTATTCATACCATACACAGAAAAAAATGAGAGCATTTTCAGATGGAAAGCAAACAGATTTCAAAACGAATATCAAACCGAGATCATACCAATCTCAAGCTGCTCCTCTCTACACATTAACAGCACTAACCACACGTACCTTCCATGGAATCTTCACAGCGCTGATTCAAGTTCTCGTAAGAATCCCAACGGATCAGGGGATCTTGGGTATTGTAGTCCACTGAGACAGTGGGACCATTCTCAAGATGGTCCATCCCTATGACAAACATAACAGTGTGGGCAGTTTGGATCATTCCTGATCTGTAAATTTTGCACATATCACCTTAAGATTAGTTTAAACTTAATCTCTCTCGACAGGTGTCCAATGATGGTACTTTCCATTTATTTACCAGTCAGAAAGATTTTGGCTGTTTCAGCTGAGAGTATATATAATGTAAACAAACAAAAGAGTGAAGTATTACCTTGAATTTTCTCAGGCCCAAAAGAGAAAACAAACTCCACCTTTCCATATTCAGGAAATCGATCATCTACGTTGAGTGCAGATAACAGAAATCATGAAATGTGACATGTAATCAGTCTGTATATTAATCTGAATGCTCTTGACCAATCCAGCAATTCTGATTCAGAGATTAGTGTTGTATACCTTTAAAGGTCTCATCCAGCTCATCCTTGCCAAAAACAATGTCCAGGTCATGAACGGCACACGTGTGAAACTGGACTCGGAATATGACGTCCCTGGATGGACTTCGGAAACGTTTGTGATAACACTTCAGCTGGGAGTGAGAGAGAACAAACATACAATATCACAATATGATAAAAATACACCAAAACATTCACAAACAACAGCTCAATACAGGAAAGAGACATCATTTCCTGGTCCCCGTTCTCATTCTTATGGCCTCTCTGAGAGCAGTAAAGGTTTAAATACAGTTCGGCTAAAGACACAGACCAAGAACAAGCACCACTTTCGCCTTTGATATCCCAGCTAAGAACCGGCAGAGGAGGAAATTCTGCTTTCACTCCTAAACATTTGTCAGCTGGCGCTGGACCCGTTTCCATCATTTACAGGTACTCCAGCATAATTCAACCCTATAATGTTTTTTTTTTTCTTTTCCCCCGAATCAGTTGCCAGAGTAATAATGACTGTGGTCCACATTGAGGGCCATGATGATAGATCCACATTAACCACACTGGCTACACTAACACTAACAACGCGAGCTGTCCTCCACATTAATACGCATCCAGCAGGGGTGAAGGGGATTATTTAAGGGCATTTGGATCCTCACGACTTTTCCCGCTTGCACAGCGCTGCCAACGCTCTCGGCTTTAGACGGTACCGGAATTTTCCTCTTTCTTCGGTTCCAGACCCGAGAATAAAACTGTCCTCACCGTCCGACGGGGAAACTTGATCCCTACCTACGTTTTTCTTGCGAACGGCTGTAATTAAACAGTTCAGGGCAGCTTGGACGGATACAAAATGTGCAGGTTCTCTACTCGGGGCCCAGGCAAAACAAACACCACAAAACAGGAGAAGAGGGAGGAACGCCAGACATCTTGCGGCTTCCCCTGGCCGAGCCAGAGCACTGCTGTAGGGCCTCTCTCTGCAGGCTGAACCCGTCTCAATGAATCCGATTTAAAAGGAAGGGAACTATTAAATGTTTACAAAGTAAATACACATTGGAGGCATTTCTCAGATGAGAAAATAGGAGTTGATATTGGAAGCTGAAAACAGATGAGGGGGGATGAAACATATTGTGGCCAGCTATGGTAATGGTAAACTGGTGTGGTAATGGTAAACTGGTGTGGTAACTGCGATAGTAAATGGTCCTGCAAATGGTAGATGGGCTTCTACTCAACTAGAATGTATTTCTCTTTTATACACTTTGACCATCAAAATGTCCAGTGCTTACTGGAACAGGCTGCCGATAATCTGAATGAACGAGGACCATTACAATGTACGGGAGGGAACTGGTACCGTGTGCACCATATTTTCTGCATGTCTCGCTTAAAGCCATGGCGATACTTTAGCTTTAGGCATAATTGGCTTTTGACAAAATCTATTACCGCTATTTGAATTACAGTAAGTGCTTAGCTTGTAGCAATAAATTGATGTTTTCTGGCAAATGTAAGCAGTACAGCCTCAGGTAAGTGCTCTTTATAGATCGCTTTGAGAGTTTCAGAGCATCTCGGTCAGAAGGCAGTTAGTGAAACTGATGGGACCACATAAGCATAAAAAAGGTGGATTTGATAAAGTGCCCGGCCTCTAGATGCCCAAGAACAGCTGTAAATAAACCTATGTTTCAGTAGGATCCGTATGTCTGTAATATGGGCGAGGAGAGAAAGTCTCTCTGTCACTGCCTGTGACATTAAATACAATTAAATAGAATGCGTTAAATAGAAAACTTGCTGCACGCTAACAAAGTCTCGTAAATGGACGTGGGCCATGCGGCAGCAACGGTTTCCTTGATATTTTTACTGGTATTAGAAACATGATCAGAGCTTGAGTGTACGAAACCTGTTGGTAAAATGCAGTGCAGGACCATGTTCACCGATAAAGCCTGAAAGTTGAGAGCGTACCTGACACAGGTACCTGACAGAGGCGCTTAAAAAGATCACATGCATTTTCAGGCCTCATAATTTTAGCATTTTAAAGCTGAAAAAAGAAAAAAAACAATAACAACAACAACAAAAATACAGCAGGTGGCTGAGCAAAGCACTGAAAACATGTTATCCTTACCAGAATGTCTCCTTTCAACAGCAGGCCAGGCTCAATGGTGATACAGATGCTTGTTTGACTGTCCCCCTGGACGTTACTACAAATAACAGGGGAAAAAAAAACACACACACACACACACACATTTTACACCCAGCATTGGTGAATCCAAAGTGAATGGCCACATGGTTCAATCCAGGCTAATTGACCAATAAGAGCTGATGTGTGGATGACCGGTGAGGTGTGTGGCTGATTGGTTTGCTGGAGAATGGATGGTGAAGAAGACTGACAGTCAGCTGGCCTGAAAAGGCATTAACATCTATGCCACACACACACAAGCTTTCCTGACCACCATGTGACCGAAGCCAAAGGAGCTGAAACTAAGGGAAGATAACAAGAGGCAGCAATTCACTCAAGTACATGAATAATTGTTAATCTCTCAACAAGGTTCTTGGCATGTCGACCCAACCAGGCAGCCGTGCGCGTAAAGCATGCGCAGGTGCGTGCAGCAGCGAAAACTCTTCCCTTATACAGGATTCTATCCTAGCAATTTCCTATCCATCCAGACCATATGCCTGGCAGGCGTCCGCATGTTAAATGCTAATGATTCCATCTTCCCAAGTGAAACAGAGGTAACTTCAGAATGGTAAAGCATAGAATTACACAGCCAACACTGAGCTTGTGATGTTATATTAGGTTTTGTGGCACCTCTGAAGACCACAGGGGTGCCACCCCAAGTACCTCAACTGTTTTTTTTTTTTTTTTTTTATTTTATAAGGAAATGTGTACTCTCCTGAATCTACATTTCAGAAGAGGCTCTTCGACTGGAATCCCAGACAGAGTGCAGGGTTATTATGCACCAGGGGTTTCACACACAGTGCTGCGGGATTCAGCTGACTGCATATCCTATTACTTTCAACACAACTTCCAATAACACTGAGACCAAAGACTCAGTGAAGATTGACAGGCACGTAGACCTATGTGAGGCACACATGTTTGCTACACAGAGACTGCGTGAGTCTGTTTTCCCCTCAGATACAGTAGGCGTGGTCAGGAAGGAGATGAGCACTTCTGATTGGAGCGATTGAAGTCAGTGGCACTGAGCAGTGAGAAATGGGTGAATGAGAGAAAGAGGGAAAACAGAGGTTTGTTCTTACTAGATCCCAGATGTGTAAACAGGCTGCATGGCCTGGTATATCTTGAGGAAAGGGCGACAGCCTGAAAAAGACACGGGAGAGAAACACACATTAGGTACTGCTGTGTGAAGTATGTGTAGAACAGAAGGAAAATAACATGGATGAGTAGACCCTGCCAGTGAAGAGCAGACAATGGAACAAACAAACACATGCATACACAACACACATATACACACATACACACACGCGCACGCGCACACACACACAGACACACACAGACACACACACACAGACAGTACACAGAGCCGAGCATAAGGGGAAAAGCTCACCTCCTTTGGTCTCAAAGCTGGGGATGCCATGCATAATGACATGGTGCAGGAAGAGAGGCTTGTTGTTGATCTTGATGTGTCCTGAGAGCAGGCCACTGAAGTACTGTACGTACCTACAGGCACACAGACACACGCACACACACACACACACACACACACACACACACACACACACACATACACACACACACAACCAGGCAGAGAGGACACTTCTGAGTAATAGCCACGGATCTGAGCACCATCAGCTGAACAGCCATATACCATAGGAAAATGCCAGTGAGGTGTGGGCGGGGCAGTGAGAAGTGGGCGGAGCCCTTCCTCTAGTGCTGGACTTATATGAGCTTTCTCAAGACAATCTGACAGATGATGAATCCCATCACTGGACACTTCAGTTTTAAATAAAAAAAAAAATGAAAAAGACTGTAATAAAGACTGAGTATAAAATACCAAACCAAACAATCTGTTAGACATCTTAAGAGATTCGAGTTTATTCTGGAATCATGAGAAGTTCAAAGATACTTCGGAAAAACAGTAGGCTGAGAAGTCAGATGTTATAAACAGGAAAATCTCGGTTCCACTCTAGGGTGAAGGCCTCTTCCCCAGAGAGTAGGGGTGACCACAGTGAAAGCGTTTCTCTGGCTCTTGGCCCTAAACCTTATTTCCCATGGAGAGGCACGCAGGCACTGGGGCCCTCCTCGGTCACGGACGGCTCCGGCAGGGAGGCAGTGCCCGCTGGGCTTTAATTCCTCCTGGAAATTGTTCCCGTTGTGAGGCTGCTTTTCCACCAGCGAGAGCCTATTACCAGCCTCTTGTGAGGCTACAGAGACTAGAGCTATGTGAGGCTACAGACACTAGAGCTGTGTGAGGCTACAGACAATAGAGCTATGTGAGGCTACGGACACTAGAGCTATGTGAGGCTACAGACACTAGAGCTATGTGAGGCTACAGACACTAGAGCTATGTGAGGCTACAGACACTAGAGCTATGTGAGGCTACAGACACTAGAGCTATGTGAGGCTACAGACACTAGAGCTATGTGAGGCTACAGACACTAGAGCTATGTGAGGCTACAGACACTAGAGCTATGTGAGGCTACAGACACTAGAGCTGTGTGAGGCTACAGACACTAGAGCTGTGTGAGGCTACAGACACTAGAGCTATGTGAGGCTACAGACACTAGAGCTATGTGAGGCTACAGACACTAGAGCTATGTGAGGCTACAGACACTAGAGCTATGTGAGGCTACAGACACTAGAGCTATGTGAGGCTACAGACACTAGAGCTATGTGAGGCTACAGACACTAGAGCTATGTGAGGCTGCAGACACTAGAGCTGTGTGAGGCTACAGACACTAGAGCTATGTGAGGCTACAGACACTAGAGCTATGTGAGGCTACAGACACTAGAGCTATGTGAGGCTACAGACACTAGAGCTATGTGAGGCTACAGACACTAGAGCTATGTGAGGCTACAGACACTAGAGCTATGTGAGGCTACAGACACTAGAGCTATGTGAGGCTACAGACACTAGAGCTATGTGAGGCTACAGACACTAGAGCTATGTGAGGCTACAGACACTAGAGCTATGTGAGGATACAGACACTAGAGCTGTGTGAGGCTACAGACACTAGAGCTATGTGAGGCTACAGACACTAGAGCTATGTGAGGCTGCAGACACTAGAGCTGTGTGAGGCTACAGACACTAGAGCTATGTGAGGATACAGACACTAGAGCTATGTGAGGCTACAGACACTAGAGCTGTGTGAGGCTACAGACACTAGAGCTATGTGAGGCTACAGACCAGAGCAGCAGTCCCTTTTCAAATGTCAGTGAAAATACCAGCTCCCTAGGCAGCGCAGTGTATGTGTGGCTGCATGTATGTGTGCGTAACTCCACTTATGTGTGTGTGTGTGTGTGTGTGTGTGCGTGTGCGTGTGTGTGTGTGTGTGTGTGTGTGTGTGTGTGTGTGTGTGTGTAAAAAAAGGATGAGATTTTGTGGACTGTGTAAGGAGCATACATAGAGCAGGTTGTTTTCTGTGAGGGAACGGCTCTGAGATACTGGTTTGGCTGCTGTCACATGCCTCCCATAATAACTGTAGACTGCCGGGCATTTTGCTTCTGGCTAATTATAACCCAGGCAGGAAATAGCACAGAGGAGACCAAACATTTAAAACATGGCTGCTAAGGATCTCTCCAAAATATATTAACCAAAAAAAAAAAAAAAGAAAGAAAGAAAGAAAGAAAGAATAGAAATCTCCTTAGGAGACCACAGAATTCCTCAAAGGATTTGAGGACTACAGTATTCCAGTGTTACAGCACACCTAGCAGCATCTCTGACTGAACAGTGATGTGCTTTGGTCACTAGTCCCTGCCTTCCCTGATGGAATGCAGTGGTAGGGATTGGAGAGTTTGAGAAACAGAGGGATTAAGTTGGCCTGTGTGCTGCCGGCAATGAGATGACGTTTAACATGGAGACAGGTTAGCCCTCACTTTTAGAACTCATGACCTCTGTAAGGGTCATGACCCCTTAGCATGATCACCTGCTTGTCACATCAAAGAAATGCAAAAAGAAAAAAAAAAAAAAAGAAAAAAAGTTTTTTATTGAAAACCTCTCAATAAACCCTTTCTATGCAATGGCGTTTGAGTTTAACCTGTAATGAAATCACAACATCTCATGCTTACCTCGCCCTCAGCGTCTGGGACAGAGGGGCTTAGGTTTATCTGAGGAGTGAAAGCGTGAGCCGGTCTGATCCCCAGTGTTGTTTGGACAGAGAATGAGCGTAAAGAGGATAAGACTCGTTCGAAAGCGGCCGTGACATGAAAGGCAGAGACACTCACCTCCTCTGGGAGGGCTGACCCACGGGAAGAACCTTATCTTCATAAAACCGCTTCATAGCAAACCTGTCCAAGGCCTGGTCTGCACTGTGTTGAGAAGGAAATGGCTTGTGTCAATATCTGTACATCATTCAGTCTCAACAGTTTTCATTGTGTTCTACACTTCATATGCACAAAACACATTCATAGTGTCTGAGGAAACAATCCAGTTCGACACTCTGCATAAAACAAATGCCATATGACAGCTTCACTGCTCAGATAACGGCAGACATGATGCTCTACCAATCACGCTTCACTGGCTTCCTGTTTACAGCAAAACCAAAACAGACAATGCAGTCACGGATGAATCTGATCAGCTCATAATGCAAGTCTTGAGACACACTGGCTTTTCTTCTAGTAAGACTTTTTTTTTTTTTTTTGCTCTTGCCTCATACAAGCAAGAGCGTGAGGAAGACCTCTTGTTTCTTGCCTCACACATGAGAAGACGTGTCTGTGGTCTTGTGATGGGGGATTAACGGACTCCTTGGTGAGAACATAAATGTGCACCCCTAATTCAATAAACACACTCCACTTACCGCGCCAATACATTACTCTAATGTAATGAAACGCTGTTATTTGGCCGATACGTTACTGTAATACATGTAATATAATGATTTTTTCCCCCCTAGCAAATATGTTACGTTAATACATGTAATATAATGCTCTTACCTGGCTGATTTGTTACTGTAATATGTGTAATATAAAGCTCTTACCTGACTGATTTGTTACTGTAATATGTGTAATATAATGCTCTTACCTGGCTGATTTGTTACTGTAATACACGTAATATAAAGCTCTTACCTGACTGATTTGTTACTGTAATATGTGTAATATAATGCTCTTACCTTACTGATTTGTTACTGTAATACATTTAATATAATGTTCTTACCTGGCTGATTTGTTACTGTAATAGGTGTAATATAATGCTGTGACCTGGTCAACATGTTACTGTAATATGTCTAATGTAATGCTCTTACCTGGCCGATATGTTACTGTAATATGTGTAATATTCGTACCTGGCCGATATGTTACTGTAATATGTGTAATATTCGTACCTGGCCGATATGTTACTGTAATATGTGTAATATTCGTACCTGGCCGATATGTTACTGTAATATGTGTAATATTCGTACCTGGCCGATATGTTACTGTAATGCATGTATGCGGCCACCACCACACCAGTTCTCCCTCGATTCCCCTGCACACAAACACAGAAAGAAAGAAAGAAAGAAAGAAAGAAAGAAAGAAAGAAAGAAAGAAAAAGAAAGATGGGGATAAAGATTTGAATGGTTTAACTGGGTTTAGGGACATGAAATCAAATGAATAAACCTGTACTTAAACGAACAACAAATGAGGAATGTCTTATGAAACATTGT
>NC_044504.1:38112396-38114896 GCF_902362185.1 Chanos chanos
CAGTAATCTACTGTTCTCTTACACTCATGTTAATCTACAGTTATCTACGGTTCTCTTACATTCATGTTAATCTACAGTAATCTACTGTTCTCTTAAACTCATGTTAATCTACAGTAATCTACTGTTCTCTTACACTCATGTTAATCTACAGTAATCTACTATTCTTTCACACTCATGTTAATCTACAGTAATCTACTGTTCTCTCACACTCATGTTAATCTACAGTAATCTACTGTTCTCTCACACTCATGTTAATCTACAGTAATCTACTGTTCTCTTACACTCATGTTAATCTATAGTGATCTACTGCTCTCTCATACTCATGTTAATCTACAGTAATCTACTATTCTTTAACACTCATGTTAATCTACAGTAATCTACTGTTCTCTTGCAGTCATGTTAATCCACAGTGAGCAGGGATGGCCAGTGAGACACATGTAAAATAGACTCATAGAGGTCTAACAGCGTTTCCTCATCATCTCTTATTTCCCTGGACTCCACTCCTCCGTCCACACTCATCTGTCTGTTCTTTGCTCCTCCTAAACACCGCACTGCAGCCCTCATCCTTACCCCTTCTGTCATTACGGCCCCTAAAGACCCCCTTTTCTCTACCCCTCCCAGTAGTCTCCTCTGTCTGCTGCTCCATCTGAGAAGTGCGGCACAGGCCAGATTAAAGAGTACTGATCCACACTGTTACACGGGCTGTCATAACTGTCACACTAAACGCTTAAGCATGTCCACATGACCGTCCATTTGAAAAGGACTGACAAATTTCAAAAAGACCGACTCACAAATATGTCTCTAGTTATGCCTCTGGTAATCTCAATCCCTAATCCGACCCCTCATCTGAGAGAGCCCGGGAAAACGTTTGGCAAAAAAAAAAAAAAAAAGGAAAAAAAAAAGAAAAAGTGTTAAAAGAGAGTGCTGTTTTTTTTGTTTTGTTTTGTTTTTGTTTTTTGTTTTTTTTTAGCACAGGGCAGACGCCTCCAAAAAGCAGAACCTAGAGAGAAGGGAGGTTTCCATTCAGTGCCTAAATACCATGTTTAAGTGTGACCAGGCAAACCAAAAGGGAATAATGCTAACAAAGGAGAGAAAACCTACAGTGTAATTACACGCAATGCTGTGGATTGTTTCATAAGCCGTATATAGACTGTAAAGCCTTTGATGTGATCATTATAATTCTGCTTCTGGTTATGAAACAACATCTGCTTCACTTTTACGGGCCAGTACCACCATACACAAGACGGTTGTCCCCTTGATATGACATTTCATAGTGACTCCTAAACTTCTGAGGGAGGGCTGTTTTTTTTGTTTTTTTTTCAATTGGTTTTAACTCATAATTTTGCTCCCTCTGTGTGTTGTTTATCTAGTCTTCACCCTGATCTGATTTCAATGTTACAGTATTCACATGGGGAGAAAAAGTACACAGTGTGAAGTAATGCAAATTGTGTCTACTCAGACATGAAATTCAAACAATAATAAAAACAGTACAAAATGACTCGTGTGACTGCACCAGCATTCTACACAGTTTTGTGGATATGAATCTCTTGACGGCTCATAAGATTTAAATCTATGAAGAAATCTTTTAATCTTTGAAGAAAAATATGGGAGCTGATGGAAATAAAATAAATACACCATTTGGACGTAGTAAATTCCTGAGTTATTATTTCATGGAGAGACAGAGAGAGAGAGAGTGAGACAGAGAGACAGAGAGAGACTGAAAGAGACAGAGTGAGACACAGAGAGAGAGAGAGAGAGAGAGAGAGAGACTGAGACATGGAAAAAGTGCGTGAAAAAAATCGGCAGGACCATTTAACACAAAAAAATAATAACACCGAAATGCACGATAGCAACCCCCCCCCCCACCCCCACCCCCTGTTCAACCCTACTACTCTTCATCAGCCCAAAACCAGCCTTTCCAAACCTCTCTCCACTCCTTTATACTTTGTCTGGTCTCCCCCAGTACCAAGAACCACACAGCGACTGAGTCCGCTCTGCGCAGCCCTAATCAGTCTGCAATTACAAGCCCCTGAAGGATAGCCAAGCTAGGGTGGGGGTAGGAGGTCTTACCAGGCCCTGATCAAAACCAGCTGGGAAAGCAGCTTACGAGCAGGCCAAACAAATTAACTATCAGAAAGAACAGGGAAAAGAGAGAGAGAGAGAGAGAGAGAGAGAGGAGTGAGGGAAAGTTCCACAAAGAGGTCTGGAGTTAAAGAAGAGTAAATAAGAGCAGATAAAGGAAAAAAAAGGGGGGATTGGGAGAGCTTACCTTGAACAGGTACCCTGTGCTCCATCTCCAGGCTCCCCTGAGAGAGGAGAGCCGTCTCCGGAGGGAGCCGTTTGGGCTCATGCTTATGAAAGAGCGCTTTCTCTCTCTGTCTTTCTGCATGTGGTTCTCCCAAACTCAAAGCCCTCGCTCCCAGCGAGGGAGGGAAAAAAAAAAAGAAAAAAGCGAAAAAGAAAAAGCCTATTTTGGGCTTGAGTCACTCAGTAGATGCCA
>NC_044504.1:38122396-38144896 GCF_902362185.1 Chanos chanos
AACCAGAGCGTGGATTTGTAGATGAGCCAAATATTATGGATATTTTGTCTTTAAAAAAAAAACAGGAACATGTCTCGCAGCATGGCAGCCTGACTGTTTCCTGAGGAGCAGTAGGGTGGAGAGGGAATCTGACTATTACCCTGAGGAGCAGTATGGTTCAGGGAGAGTGTGGAGTCACAGTTGACTGGGATGAGGTGTAAGGTCATAGCTGAGGTAACTGGCAAATGCCAACATTTCAAAGGCTGTTGTCCAGACCGCCTTTCATGTCTCTCTGTATCTCTTCTGTATTCTTCCTAAGTTTTCCGACGCTCTCCTTTCCACTCTCACTATTCTCTTAGGCTGTTACATCCTCTGTCTTTCCTGTCACTGGTTTGCAGATCACTGTTGTTGTTGTTGTTGTTGTTGTTGTTTTGTTGTTGCTGTCTGTTCGAAATGTTACACACTTTCACCTCAACAACTCTTTCAGCAACTCAGCAAAAAGAGAAAAAAAACAAAATGTCTTTAGTGCAGCGAGGCCAGATTGCTCAGTGGGAGGGCATGGTAGTTCCATTCTATGACCCACTGTGCTCCATGAAAAACAAATAAAATCTCCGTCTGAGAGCGAGAGCGTGAAGGATGATGTGGAAGAGCGAGTCAGAGAGATGAGTAGACGTGTGGAGGCGGCTCTCCGCGCGGTGTTCAGTCTCATACCTCTCACTGCATGCGTTCACCGTTCTACTTTTATCAAACTCACAGAACTTCAATTATAAACCGCTTTAGAGTCTTCTCAGCACGCTGGGAGTTTCCGAGTAGAAAGGCCCCAAATATAGTGAACAGAGCCTCCTTCAAAATGACACAGGGCTAAAAATAAGCCAAAGCAGCGTTCATTTACAGACCACGGCACGACGTTTTCCCCCCCTCAAATTAAGTAAAAATGAGAATAAAGCTGCGAAATTCCAAGCGTCTAACACCTGCCCAGCTTTCTCACGTGCGTGTGTGTGTGTGTGTGTGTGTGTGTGTGTGTGTGTGTGCGTGTGTGTGTGCGCTACCCGTGTTCATATTGACGTTATTTCATAATGCATTTGGCAGAGTGGTGGTTACAGTAGCCAGTCTGCTGTGTGTGAAATCAAGGGGCTGACACCACGCCCTGGTCGGACGGCGGCCAGAGAGGCCTGGGAGAGAGGTGGTCACTGGGTCTCAGACTGGGAGACTGGTCCAGGGCTTGGGTGTGTGCTGGGCTGGTTGGCTCTCTTTTTTTTTCCCTTGGCCGTTCTTTTATCCCTGTGTGGCCCCAAGTCTTTCCTCAGGGATCCTTAAATACACTGTCTTTGTTTGGTTCTAGATTTCTATGTTTATAAGGAGGCTTTCTGCGTCTTTTTGTCGACTTGGCTCTTGCAGAATGCTTTTTCTAAAGCTTCATTAGAACTAAGTTATGGTTTTGGATTTCACTTTGCCTTGAGTCACACAGTTCCATTTTAAAATCCCCTTTGGAATACAGATGAACATTGGATCAGTGGCCATTTGCCCTAAATCACTATTGCAAGCCTAATTTGTGGAGTCTGAAATAGGTGGACGTTTTAAAGGCTTTTTCTCATGAAGTGCCTTCGGCTGCAGATTTATGTCTCCATGAAAATTCCTCCAACCACACAGTTAAAAAAAGGTATTTCATCAATACACCATGTGCTTCTCTTTACATGTCTGACTAATGATTGGAGAAACCGTCTGTTCCATTCCAGGAGATTTTGTAGAGCTGTGCTAACACAGATAGCTTTTGCTCCACTTTAAAATATTCCAACAGAGCGACCGGGGTCTGATCTGAAACACAGCGCACGGCTGCGGGAAGAGAGAGCGTACGCTGCGAAGAGGCTTTAAAAAGCGACTGCGTCTGAAGGGACTGTACACGCTCTGTATTGTCTGCTGCCCCCTACTGGTCAAAAGAGTTCATTTTCATATTCGAGTGCTGGCTTGGCAGGAATAATGCATTTCATAACTTGAGCGGAACACCAAACTAGAAACGCTCTGGTGTTTCATGGTAGATGTGATAGTTCGCGTGAACCTTTTTCAGTTAGCAGCGTGGTAAACAGTTTGTGTGAGATATTTGAGGGGGAAGACAGGTGCTTGGCTGGGAAGCTCTGAGTTTCCTGTGATTGTGTCTCAGACAGAACACCTAAAAAGGGCATGTTATTTTACTCACTCTCCCTGTACCTCAACTCTAACTTCACTGTGATTTAAAAGGGTTTGGTTTATATCCAGACATCAGCAAAATGGGAACATTTAATAAATAAACATCCTGTAAGTTCCTCCAGATAACTCAGGGAGAGTATTAGCCAGACCATTAAAATATGCCATACAAACAGAGAACAAATAGTCATGCACACAAACAAATAGACACGCACACACACACACACACACACACACACACACACACACGTATGCATGTCTATGCTATCACAAACAGTCCTCAGCAGCTGACGCCTGCCTCTTGTGCTTCATAGCCTGCCTGCTGCTTCCTCACTAACACATGACAAGGACGCAGAATATAAACAGAGGGATCTCAGCAGCTTTGGGTGGGATTGGTTGTTTATGTTACGCTAATGGAAGATCCGTGCTTTGGATCCCGTGAGGACTCGGCAAAAAGAAAAAAAAAAAACAAAAGAAAACTGCGTCCGAAGTTGGTATTTGCCTGAAGGTTCTGACTGTGAGAATCCCAAAGAAACCTTTGACCCATGTGTTGATTCTCAGCACAGAGCCTGGATGTCAAAGTGGACCTCTTGGAATGGACTCTTCTGTTCCAAGTGTTACATAACTTTCCAACAACAGTATGTACGTGTGTGTGTGTGTGTGTGTGTGTGTGTGGGAGAGAGAGAGAAAGAGAGAGACAGAGAGAAAGAAAGAGAAAGAGAGAGAGAGAGAGAGAGAGAGGGAGAGAGAGAGAGCAAAAGAGAGAGAGAGAGAGCAAAAGAGAGAGAGAGAGAGAGAGAGAGAGAGAAAGAGAGAGAGAGAGAGAGAGAGAGAGACAGAGAGAGAGAGAGGGAGAGAGAGGGAGAGAGAGAGAGCAAAAGAGAGAGAGAGAGAGCAAAAGAGAGAGAGAGAGAGAGAGAGAGAGAAAGAGAGAGAGAGAGAGAGAGAGAGACAGAGAGAGAGAGAGAGAGAGAGAGAGAGAGAGAGAGCCAGGCCGCTGCAGTATAACTGCTCTGATGGACATCCAGGGATAGAGTCATGTGGTTTTGCTTACTGTCTGTCTCAGGCTGGAATGTGCTTCCCTTGCTCATGGCCTATTATGGCCAGTGAAGTGCCTGAGACAGAAGCTTCACACGGAGCCCAGGACAGCTGAGAGAGAGGGAGGCACGATTCCAACCTCAGCCCTGCATCAAAAACGCCGCCAAAAACCGTCTGACGTAAGAGCTCGGTAGCACAGCTACAGTCTGCAGGCTGAGGACAAACCGTACTGTAAAAATGGATTTGTTTCCACGTTTGAGACAAAAAAAAAAAACTCTCAGTGGTGTGTCCAGCTGTGTCATAGGTCTGTCAGAAATATGTCCGTCTTAGAATAAAATATGCGTCACGGAGTCCATCCATGCTGTGTTTGTTCTTGTCCAAACTATGAAAAGTTGTAAGGATATCTTGTTGGCAAGCTCAGGTCCAAAGAGACCTGATGCATATGTATATGCACACCTCCCAGATCAAATTCACATAGATTCTTACAGGACTTTGTTGCTTTTGCCTGTATAAAAAGTGCAACAGGGAGCAAAGTATGCAAAGCTATAAACATTTTTCCTAATTGAAAAGTTCTAGTCCATCTTTGGCCTGCAGGCACTCATTAGAAGGCAATGTACCAGTGCTCTCCCCCTAATGAGTTTTTATACAAGGAATGATGTCATCGCTTAATTCAGGGCTTACAGCCTCTCCCGCATCCGCAGGTTCACACAGGTGTGAGAAATTTCTCCTTCGACTTGTCTGGAGCTGCCAGAGGCCAATCTCACCCCCCCTGGTAAAGTGTTGTCTCACGTAGGCTATTATAAATCTCCCTGGGCAAATGAAACAGCCTTGCCAGCCGAGGTGCCAGCCAACATGAGGGTATACAAAAGAAATGCATCACTGTCTGTTTGCCAGCACAACACCACGCCGCGTTTTCAGTGATGTTCCAAACAGTGCCCTGCACGCGTTCTCCACTAGCAAAACCAGCAAAGTCTCACTCAAGCATTCCTTTCTCAACAAACTGACTTTATTTTATTTTTTGTTTCCCAGATATGGGACTGATAAGCCATATGCTTTGGTGTAATTATTTGACACTATAAATTACAATATTTCACCATATTTTCAGCGAGAGACGGGCGTAGGACAGAAGTTAAACTTAGAAAAAAAAAAAAAATCGATTGAAGTTGCTTGCTGAGCAGACAAACAACTCATTTAGTGTTAAATAAACAAGTCTGTGTGTTTGGTCTCTCGGTTTGTTCTTCATCACTGCTGTTCTTGGCTGCACCTGATCCTGGTTAAAAACTGTAAATCAAAGCTTCTCCTCTCACCGCTGAGGAATTCACCAAACAAGGAGCGAGAAGAAGCAAGGTCGCTAGGGGCAACGGCTAATACGCGCTCTCTCTCTGTACTAATATTGCATCAGCATAAAAAATAAAATCTATATCTCGACCCCAACAGAAAAAGCAGAATGACAACTGCGTGTGAGTATGTGTGTGAAGTTCGGCATAAGGAGCATGGGGGTATGGGGTAGTTCTTGGCTGAGGAGAGGAGGAGGAAAAAGAGGAGCAGAGAGGTGAGGAGGAGTGGGTTTCCGGATGGTTCTCTGAGGGGGAGATCCCTCATTGTGCGAACCCCGAAGAGAACTTCAGGCTGTGGCTGCGATTCAGAAAAAAAAACATCCAAAAACCAGCATATTGTTTTTGATGCAATGCCTTGTTTTTTTTTTTTTGTTGTTTTTTTTTCTCAACTCACTGAAGAACACGGAGCTTCTCACAAGTTATTCGTCCATGTATGGAGTTGTCTTTGAAATATAAGAGAAAACAGACAGAGAGAAAGAAAACAACAACTGTGTTCAGCGACTGCAGGTGTTAGCTTCAGATACAGCTCCCCTGTCTTCTCTTTGATGGCTGGTTTCCCATTATAAACACAGCCACTGCTGTCTTTGAGAGCTTTCTTTACTCTCACAATGAGCTGGAGTTCAGCTGACACAAACGTCATGTCAGCACTTCTCTCTGACAGACAATGGAGAAGAGGTTTTTTTTTGTTTTGTTTTGTTTTAGTAAATCCTACTTTTCAGTATCAAGCCTTAAATCCTGTAAGAAATATCAGTGTCAGCCTAGCACAGGAAACCAGCAGTTTTCTGTTCCCTCACAGAGCACTACAAGTTTATCTAGTTATATAAGCTTAGTTATATTTCATATTCTGCAATATGCCACACTCTGTGTAATTAATGTAGAAACTGTACATTGGTATTAATTGTAGAGGACACTGTAAACAGAGTGAGATGATTAGAACCGAGGAAAGGGTGATGGTCTTTGTCCTGCCGTGGATAAAAATAAAAACAAGAGTGGAAGATGCAGGGAGACAGGTCCCCTCTGTGAGACTGGAGCACATCGACAGGCCAAACCAAATAAGGAGACATCCCAGTCTGCTGTCCTACCACCGCCTCCCTGCAGTTTCTCTTCATTGGCTTATCAGAGCCCACTCACAATGCTCCTTCAGTTCCTCTCCGAGAACAATTAGTCATGAAGTAATTTTCAAAGATAGACCTAGAAGTCATAAATTACGCAGATACTGAATGCTAAATAAAAAACGTAATCAGTTGATGTCTGAGGAGGGGGGGGGGGGGGGGGGGGGGGGGGGGGGGGGGATCCTTTAATGGCAAAAATAAGACTCTTACCAGTTCATAGTTAGCAGCAGGAACACAGGATGTAGAAACCTGCAAAAAAAAAAAGAGCAGAAATGAAACGTTAAACGAATGTCTTAAGTCTTCGCGAATTCTAATTGCGTTGGGTCATTTCCTTTGATGCCTCCTAAAGCTGTCAGACAGAGAATTAATAGAAACTCACCACGTTAAACAGAATATCAAAGAAGTCAGTTATAGCACTTCTCATATGATCCACATTACAGCAATCTAAATCACTCTGGGCAGAGTCTACAGTCAAGCCGCAAAGGGAATCAACCGTCTGTGTGTGTGTGTGTGTGTGTGTGTGTGTGTGTGTGGTCAGTGATTCACACACACACAGATATTTCACATGTTACAGACAAAGAGACATTCAGAGCACAGGGAATCTTCCCATCTGTTTTTTTTTTTTTTTTTAACGAGGATTGTGAAGTCAGTGATGTTTAAATACAGTGGGTTTACAGGAACTCATGATCCACGGCCAGGTCCAGCCAAATAGGATTAACGCTTTGAGTAATACCACAACCCAGTGCCTCTGTCCCTGGTACAGCAGCACCACTGCAGAACAAAAACAGGACGGTAGATGACAGCGTCTGGGCCGGTCACTGTTAGGATATAAAGATGACTGTTCTGTACTCAGTCCACGTGGATATGAGGATGAATTCACTGCACAGGCTGCCAAAGGACACAACATTATCCCTCCATTCTCCACGAGTCCACCACTCTGACAGGAGAAATAAACAGCCTGGGCCATTCATGACTGCTGTCATTAGTTTACTGAAGCACGCTGCACTTCACAGGGTGAGACTGAAGGCTGAGGATGTGTAAACAGGGAAACAAAGACTTTCCCTTGGTAGAGGTGTAAAGGAAAAACATCAGTTTCCCTGAGCCGTGTGATTTAATCAAATCTGATCCAGATGAGTAGGTAGAATACTCCATGGTCTGTGTTGGATAAGCTTCTACAAACACCTTTGACCGCTGTATTGGTAATGGGGTGTGTGTGTGTGTGTGTATGTGTGCGTGTGTGCTTACGTGTGTGCGCGTATGTGTGTGTGTGTGTGTGTGTGTGTGTGTGTGTGTGTCTGTGTGCGTGTGTGTGTGTGTGTGTGTGTGTGTGTGTGTGTGTGCTTGTGCGCGTCTTCATTACACAGACACTGCACCCTGATCAGTCACATGTCTAAAGTGAGCACAAGCACTTATTTTTGCCATCTTCACGGCTGACTCCAGAGCAGTTCAGTGAGAGAGTGTATGCATGGTGTGCATTAACTCTTAGGCTCCATTTAACAGCTTTTTGCACAGAGTTTGAAGAAGTCAAAAAAGACCTTATTTTATTTCAGATCACCCTGAATCAAGCACAAATCTGAGAAAATGCAGTAATTCAAGCAGCTGGCTCTCTGAGACTATTCCGGAAAAAGAAAAAAGAAAAACCCTATTCCGGGCAAAGAGCTAAACATGACTTCTGATTTGATTGCTGGACACAGAACGTTTTTGATGGCAGCCACTCCAGGCCGGGACCTCCTGCTCATCTTCTCATTCAAAGAGTGATAAAAATACAGACAGGATGTTTACCAGCTAATAGACAACATGGGACACACTGTTAGCATGACTGGCGCTGCTGTTTGATTTGATTATGAACTCTTCCTACTGTTAGATGCTAATTCAGCTGCGGATATAGCCACATGAACAACAAAGATCTTCTTGCCTTTCTTCCTCACCGCTCCTATCAGCGCTGAAATGTATCCAGGAACGCTCAAACAAAGACTGTCAATAGGACAGCTGATAAAAACCCTCTCAGAACTGTAAGATATTGGGCTAAGTGGCCTGTGTTGAAATAAATACCTTTGTCTTGAAACAACAGACTATTTTTGGCTTTGCAGAATGTTCAGATCTTAACTTTGTAAACACATAATACTCAAGCAAGATCTATCTAATCTTGGTAAACTGACTAATATTGTTGACAAAAACCTCCGGTCTCTCTGCCTCTCTGTCTCTCTCTCTCTGTCTCTCTCTCTGTCTCTCTCTCTCTCTCTCTCTCTCTCTCATTTAAAGGATATAATCAGTTTCTTGGTCTACTCAGCCCTGCTAGCTGTGGCTCTCTTTGGTTAAGACATGTACACTCATTCCTGCTGTCATCACTGCTGTGAGCCTCCAGGGCTTCTTCTCTTCTTCATCTCTCATCTCGCTGGCAGTTTCTCCTTTACCTAAACCACACGGTTCATTCACAGCCAAATACAACCCACACACCTCTGCCCATGCAATCTCAGCGTCAAATCATTTTACAGTCACACATAATCTCTCTCTCTCTCTTTCGTATCGTCTGAGAGCATGAGAAAGTCACAGCAGTCTTTCCATTCTGCTGACACACCATGTGAGTTCAGACACACAGGTTCATATCAAGCAAAAATCCTTCCTTGTTTCCAGACACAGACCAGCGATACCACCTCCCCTGTCTCCCCACACACAGGTCTGGTTTCTATCTGTCCAGGATTCCATCCCTCTGGACAAGCTCTGTCCTAAGGCTCCAGCCGGTGACAGCTGGCGCACCTGCGATCGATGACCCTTCCAACACCGCGGAACACTGGCCCCTGCCATGCCTGTTTCCCTGGCCTCTACCCATGCGAGGAATGTCCTTATTGAGCGGTGTTTTTCCAGGAGGCATCTCAAAGGGCAAGTGAAGTTTAGATACAGCAGCAAATCAACAGAACCGGGTGCGATTAGAGAACTACCCATGAAAACTGCACTTCAGTTCAATTCTTCTGGCTTTTTATCTGGGTCTGTTCAGTAACACAACAGACGGGTCAGACAGTGGTATTCGATCCGTCACAGTAGACAAACGCTTGAGGTGAAAAACAACCACTACGCGTGACAGCCTGCGACTGGACCGCAATAAAGAAGTGAAGTGGACACAGTGAACAAACAACTGTATTCTTCCTCAGTGGACATCTGCACACTGAATCGTCAGATGGCACGGCATGTGACCCCTGCGACCTCTGTCCCCTGTTTGTCTTAATGAGAAGAATCCTGAAGGACAGTCCTTGATTAATTCTACAGAGTGTAGGAGTTGAAACCCACACACGCACACATAGCTGAGATTCTAAGCCATATCAAATTATCATTCTCATAAAGAAACAGCATTTAAAAGGAGACTGGACTCCCCCCATTGGCACAGTCTCTCCCCACACCCCCGTGGGTCGCTGGCTGGAGGTCAAAGACTGGACGGCCCTAACCACAGCTTGGGTTACTGTTCTGCAGAACGAGCAGGTAAACGTTTGAAAAAGGGGGGGGGACCACAGATCTCACACTGGGTGACCACACGAAGAAAATACCTGGGCAGAGAAATGATCCTGCCGTAACCTCCGGGAGAGATCCAGGGAAGAACCCTTCTCGGACCTGGGGCGATAGAGCCTTCTCCATTGCTGCCCCCTCCCTCTGGAACTCCCTCGCCCAACACATCCGAGACTGCACTGAACTATCATTACTCAAATCCGTCCTTAAAACCCACCTCTTTCAAACTGCTTTTAATCTATGATTAACACTGCATCTTATACCCTTTTATTGCATTGATTTTACGACTTTTTAAGTCGAGCGCTCTTATTTCTTATTTTATTGTTTCTTATGTTCTCTTATTATTTTTCTTATGATTATGATTCTTTTACTGATTATTTTATGCTTGTTAAGCATCTTTGAGTGTCATGAAAAGCGCTCTACAAAAAAAAGGCATTATTATTATCATTATTATAATTATTCTCTCGCAGGGAAAGAGAGAAGAGCCCAGCAGCACGAGACCTTCAGCGGCAGCCTGGGAGCCGCGGGCACAACAGTAACACCTGCCCCAAGTGGAGTTTTACCTTCATGATTTAGAGAGCAAAAGTGATTTACTAAATTCACTGACTGTCTGATCGGCCTGTCTCAGGCAAAACCAGACAGGATGATTTATGTCAGAGGCGTAGAGTGGTCTTAGCGAAGCTTTTCAGTCTTTATTAAGAATCTATGGCCTCAGAGAAAGCTACACTCTGCTAAAACATTTGAACGCGTTCAAATTTCTGCTGACAAGCTTCCTCATCCCTTCTTCTGTCCAAAGATTTGCTGTGAATTTATATATGTTTGACTGAAGTTTCCATGCCGTACACTTTCCAAACCAATATAACTTCTAAAATATCCAGTTCTAGACAATATTTGTCTTGAGGATGTATAAAACATATAACTACAAAACAGATGTTAATCAAAGCCAAATGACCACAGAGCGTAATTTAATGTTGCTATGCAACTTCTTCATTGCCACATCAACCCATATCTAAATGTTGGATTTATTTCCAAGATAATTAAATGGGAAAAAAATGGAATGAACCCAGAATGCACCAGTATGAGAGAGGGCCACAGTAATTAAGACAGTAATTGAGACAGCATAAGCGAATGCCTAGAAATGAGCTTTTTCACAAGAGAACACTCTTGTTTTGCTCTGTCTCGTCCCGGCGCCATTTCAGGATTTTCACTGTGTGTCTGTGAGGGGAGTAATCAGCCATGCAGAATCAGGAGGCTTTTTGGGCAGAGAGGGGAAAACTGTAGAGAAAAGAAAAAAAAAACTTTCCAAGGCCCTCGGCTGGCACAAGACAGAACACAAAGCCTCAGTCAGCCCTTTCTAACAGGGAGAGAAAAAAAGGGGGAGAGAGAGAGAGAGAGAGAGAGAAAGAGAGAGAGAGAGAGAGAGAGAGAGAAAGAGAGAGAGAGAGAGAGAGAGAGAGAGAGAGAGAGAGAGAGAGAGAGAGAGCGTGTGTTGATACTATCAGAGTGTACAAATGAGTATAATATAATAAGGGGGTAATTGTGTTTTTGCATTCCTCACATGCTTGTGTTAACAAAATTAAACCAAGATCCATTACACTCAGACAACAGCCTGTGTCCCATGGCTGTGTACGGTCTGCCCTGTTGTTCTAAGCCTGCTCAGAGTGCTCCATCTCTGTCACTGTATGCTGTCTATAACCCTGTTAGCATGATGCATGGCTTAACTCAACACAGAAGTCCTGCAAAAAGCAAAGCTCTAAGGCTGTTGCTCATGCCTGACTGTGTCAACCATCTCCCTGACATGTAACAGAGGAAATGAAATTCAGTTGTGGTCACTGTAAAGCAATATACGCATCAGCATTCATACCTCCGCACAGCCAACTAGCACACACACACACACACACACACACACACACACAGTGTCCTCATGTTTATCCAGGTTGAAGAAATCTAAGCACCTGGCACGACGGAGCAGAAATCTCCGATTGCCAATATCCAGTGTGCAAATTAGATTGACTCGGCGTAACCACTACCAGAGCGTTCACACAAACACAGGTATTAGAGAGGAGCCAATGGGAGAGCTCCCGGATATAAACAAACGCCAGAGGAATGGGCGCAAAGCATCGACCCAGGTGCCCACGCCGCTTCATCTCGCCAAGTGCACCGTTTGAGTGACATCTCTGCGTTCTTTCTTTTTCTCATTCCTTACTTGCTTTCTTCTTTTTTTTATTTGTGTTGGTTCTTGAAACGAATAACGCGTTCTGTTAAGTCCGAGAGGCTCCCAGACGAAGACTTAGATTGTTTCAGTGTTTGAATGTGTGTTAGAAAAGTCAGAATAATTATCGGGCAGCGACAGATGACGACGCCAAAGAGAAAATGCCTGAAAATGACAGAGAAAATCTCTGTCTCCTTTTACACAAGAAAGTGACACAGCAGCTTAGCCGTGAACAGGCACAGAGCGAAAAGGTGACTGTCTCTTGTATTAAAATGGAGCGTCCTGTTCAGAGACTACGCTGGGATTCCTGTCGACCTACGACAGTGCAAACACAGAGGAGACAAAGTCTTTTTGGGAACTTAAAGCAGGACAGGGCGTGCGTGAGAGGCGTGGATGTAAAGCCTGTCCACACACACACAACATATTTCCACCCTGTTTACCCTGGCGTGTCACAGAACTCAGCGCTCCGCCTAAAAACAAACCCAAATCTTTTCAATCTCATCCTAACCTGAACTACACATTGGGTTTGTTCCAGGAAAGAAAATAAACGAAATTCGAGATTTCCCTCTGAAACCTGATCACAGGCTCTATACGACAGAGATTCTGAAACTATCGCTGCACCGCCGATACGGTACGGCCATACGAGTGAGTGACTGCAATTCAGCAGGGAGAGCGTAGTGAAAATATCAGAAAACGGAACAGAGAAAGAAAGTCAAGAATTCTCCACTACATCGAGGAGGGAACAAGCAGGCCAAGGAGAAGGTTAATCTCCAATCACGAGGGGCAATTACTGAAACCAAATCCCCGTCTAAAACACTGTGTGGGAACAATGAGAGGGGACCCGGTCAGGCCTACTGCACTTCTCAATAAAGGCACTTCACTGCTGAAACCTTGTTGTGCTGAACTTTAATGCACAGCTCCAGTGTTCCCCAGTAAGCTTAACCAACGAGTTAACCTCAAGGTTTGGGAGGATGTATCGATCCTTCAGAATGTTTTAAGGGAAAAGTTGCTGACCGGTGTGAGTGGGTGCTGTCTGTGTGCTGTCGGGGAAACGGTGACAAGTTGAGACAAGTCAGTGCTATCAGCACGTCAAGGTGGCATTTAGTATATTACTGCTGAGTTATGGGCCACAGAAAAGCCCCTGTGAAAGCAGGCGAACAGGCCTTTACGCTCCAGGTGAAGTTTTCAAGACAGCAGACTACTGCTATCCACGTTGACTTATCTACAGAATCTGTGCTCTCACACACACACACACACACACACACACAAACACATAAATCCTTTATATGTCTTTCTGTGTTTCTCTATCATAAACATACACTCTCTCCTGATCAAGAGACCTCAGATCTCTCTTAAACTGAAAATGCAAATTGCAAATGCTTTCAAAGCATGCACACACAGAAGACTAAGCAGAGTCCACTACAACTCAATAAGGTTTATGCAAAACAACAAATAAATAAATAAATAAGTCAATAAATCAATAAAAACTGCTTTAAACAGCTGCAACAGATAATCCGGATATTACAATCATTTTAATACGTAATGTTTACACATAATCCAATGTGACCCTGTAGAGAAGTGCGTAACTAAAAGGAATTTTGTAGTATCTTAACGCAAAGTTTACCTTGTGTCGAGGACACAGAAAATCAGCGCCTGTTTTTGTCCTTTCAGGTTTCTTTATCAGTTCAGACTGGAACCACAGCACTTTTTAGTGTTGCTTGATGTTGTATATTATCGCCGTGGCAGAGCCGGACACAAGCTGGCTTTCCTGGCTTTATTTCACTGCCCAACCCATAAATCAAACGCAAAGACAAACAAGAACGCAACAGCTCTGGGCACTGAAGTCGTTGAAATAGGCCTGCTTTCTATAAACATTCCACAGGGAGACAGGGCCTGATAAGAGCTCACTCTGCTCTCAGGGAGGGGTTTTTTTTTTTTTTTTGGAGGGGTTTGTGGGGTGGAGGGCATGGTTTGGGGGGGGGGGGGGGGGCTGGGGGGGGGGCTGACAGTCTTTCCATGCCCCCCCCACCCCATCCCACCCTTGCTAATGCAGGACCATCATTCCCAGAGAAATATTTCAGATTTTATTGGGCAGCCGTGGGGAGGGGGCGTTGTGCAGCTGGAAGCGCTCAGGAATGATGCTCTTGCAATGCCCCACACCAATGATTCACAAAAGTCAGGTCTGCATACCAGCCATGGTCCGAATCGCCGCGCGAACGGGACGCCAGAAGAGTTCTGCTTTCCCAGTTGAGAACAGATAACGAGTTTAGTCAGAGAAGCCTTAAATAACAAGCCCCGTACACTCACGACCTACGGTGGGAAGGTAGGGACTGTAATCACGTCAAACCCCACCCGGAGAGCGGTGACAGGAGAGGATCTGCGTTTCAGCCTTACGGTCTGGCCTTCGCTGCAAACACGTATGTGCGAAACTTCACCCCTCGTCTCCAAATGCACGTAAACGACAGAGTCAGTATCATATCATGATCTGGATTTCACCGATCTATCATCTGGTGTATCGGTACTGTGGGAAGAGATGAGTGCACTGGAGCAATGTCGATGCCCATGCCAACACTCTCCACGAAACACTGGCCCGCAGGAATGCAAACATAAGCACACATAAACAAATAAACAAATTCATGAGTTATGTCTCTATTAAAGCACTGGGCTGATTCAGCCATGGTAACTAGAGTAAGAGTCATGATCCAGTACAAGATTCCTCTGGTTCTACCTTACCTAGTAGTCAATGGTACTATATTTGCATGGTGTTTTTGGACAACCTGTACTGGGAAGCAGGGATGTTTACTGCAGGTGCTAAAGAATCAGATAGGCATATCACAGCTGCAGCGTTCTCTTCACGGAAAAAAACCCCCAAAACAAACAAACAAAAAAAAAAAAAACTATCCGAACAAGCGTCACTTCTAACTGAGAAGACGTCAGTTCCAAACATTCTCTTGTAAAATGGAAGAAATACCAGTGTGGTAAACGTAACAGCCCAGAGCTGTCTTACTTTCTTCCTCTTTTTTTTCTTTTCTTTTCTTTTCTTTTTTTTCTCCTGTATAATGGTCTGTGATTGACTGGCTCTGATCTGTACACCGCCCGCAGAAGAGAACATGTGGGAGTGATTAAGACATGTGATCATTTTATTGAGATGATGGATGGCCCTCTGCAAGAAAATCATTGTGTGTCTCAACATCGACTAACAGAAGCATGTCTGATGTTGAACAGGGCTCAAGACGCAGAGACCTTCGCCGATTCTCAAAGTCAGTTCTGTTCTTGTCGGTTTTGTCACCGGGAGCATGCGAAACTAAAATCATGTCATAAAGACACAGTTGTTACGCATGACCACTCTCGTAATAACATAAGTGCATTGTATCCCGACCAAGCATAACTCGATACATACCTCATGTCTTAGGTGGTCCCAGAGTGACAAGCAAACTGAGTGACCAGACAAAAAAACAAAAAACAAAAACAAAACTCCAAGACGGATTTTTGACAGCGCTGGTCGACTTTAGGGCCGGCATTTTTATTCTCTGGCCACAAAAATAAGCCCTGGTTGTCAAGCTAGAACTCGGCAGCAATGCCACAAACAAATGAAAATAGCAGTGGAAAATGGCAACCCCCCACCCCCCACCCCAATCCACTTCTGTTGCCAATAGCAACCACTATTAAGTAAAAGCTCAATTTTGTGAGAGGAACCAGGCTGCTTGATTGCATGTAGCAATTTTGAAAAATCAGCCGTCATTAAAATTCAAAGCCCAGAGAGCCCATTAAGGCATGTTATTGCTTCAGGGTGCATGCCCAGCACTGGAAACCACTGGCCGCAGTTGTGAGAGCTCCTGTCAAGAAACCATGGCCGTCTCACCAGCGATCAGAACTATACCAGTGCCCACCAGGGACTAGATGCCTGGCCCTGATGCTAGACCAAGTTACTTCACTATGAACAACAGAGAATGTGTGATAAGAACACGTCACAAATAACTCAATTTCTCCTTGTCAAATTTTACACCAAATTCTTCTCACTAGATAAAAATATGACTTTAAATATGCTATTATGCTTTGTATGAGTGTTTTGGCTTGTTTTGGCCCCTGATTTGAGATTACAATCGGTTCCGTGGCCCATTACTTTTTCAGCTGAGTAATGAATACTCACTGCCAGGCACCAAGAACCTCTGTCAGGAGAAATGCTGGCATGAGTGTAATTTCTGTGTGGAATTAGTGAATTAATGCAGGATATTTCCCTGGTCCTCGTGTAGATGACTTCCTCTAGGGCTCCTGCTGGCTCCAGACAGTGCCAGCCCTGTTTAAATCAGCATGGCGCTGCTATATCTGATCCCGCTTCCATCTTAAAACAGTCTCAGCCCTTTCACTAGCACCTGCGCACAGCCAACTGGACACAAACACAAACGCATTAATAATCAAACTACATCCCCTGCATAACCGAGCGGTTCCAGCCAGTAAAGACAGTAAATCTGGAGCAGGAGAGGAAATGGTAGAGAGTCGAGCAGAAGTGTGAGGCACAGTTCTCGCTCACGACCTCTTGAGCACTTGCCACATGTAAAACACACATTTGTATTCGAGCGCCTGGTTTCAATTTTATTTCTGCTCAAGTTTGCCGTTTGGATCTTCCCTCTCCTCCATCCCAATCAAAACTCTATTTAATCAACAGCGAGCTCTGCTCCGAGCCATCTGAGGGAACTGAAACCGACCTCGTGCACCATCGACACACAGATCCTTTCTCTACAGAACACAGGACATTTACCTGGCCACGCTGCAGCAGGATGCAACAGATTCATAAATCAGAGAAGCCCCCCACCCCCAACCCGTCTGTGTGACACACAGTCCAGCCTCCGTCTACGCCCTGTATTCTGTCTGTTTACGAGGAGACCCCCCCCCCCCCCCCCCCCCCCCCCCCCCCCCCCCCCCCCCCCCGCTGACGTGCTAATATTCTCTCACCCCTGGGGAGCTCAGCTAATTCACTGTGACCTTGTGAAACCAGACTGGGCACTGCTGCCCTGCTGCTCTCTTGGCCTCTGGAGTTATCTTATCTGGCCTTTAGCACCTGGTGCTGTGTTCTCTCCTTTTGCACTGTGGGGCTCATGGGAACAGGGCCCTCATGAAGCTGTTTTCCTAGCACAGCACGATCCCAGAGCACAGGGCAGTCTGTTAAACAAGCTCCTCCATAGGTTTCACAGGAGAGCTACTGTATACCTGGGGACAGGTGTGAGAAGGTGACAGCAGGTCAATATAAAGGTCATTGACCTGTACAGCACCAGTGAATACTGATGAGAGCAAAAATCTATAATCACATTTGTGCTGACAACGGGACTAATTCTGAAGCATATTATTTCAACGCACTTAAAACACTGAACCCTCATTCTGACTCCTGTTCAAAGACACAGTGCATGTCTCTCACGTCCCATTTCTCATCTAAAGCACTGTCTGCACCATCATGACGCAGACTCTGATCTGTACTTAAAGAATAAAAAAAAGGTGTCAGAGGTATGTACACGGTGGTTCTCAAATCCATAATGTCTGGAATTAACAGGTGCTTACACACAATGTCTCGTTCACACCCAAAAAAGAGAGAGAGAGATAGATAATGTCTGAGCCAGGGTCTTTGTGTGTGTGTGTGTGTGTGTGTGTGTGTGTGTGTGTGTGTGTGTACTTTGCATATACACACACAAATCATTCTCTCACTAAAACATACACACATGAACATTGAAAGAATTACTGTCAGCTGTCATACAAACAGACCCTTTCCCCATGGTTTACAGGTGAGGGCAGAACACACTTAGTTCAGCGTAACTTTGATAAATAATTCTCCAGAGTGAATATGAAACTCAGAGAGACCCGGAGAAACATACGTTATACTTTACAGCCTTATTCAACTCTTACCACAAACCTCTGTTCTGAGACAAAATGATCCCCAAAGCTCCAGAAAGACAGATTTTTAAACACAGATTCATCAGGCAGAATTCCACAACACACAGTCCAAAGGATCGTGCCACTGGATTCCTCCCTCCCGTTCAGGGAAAGAGGGAGAAGATTGGGGGGGGGGGGGGGGGCAGCATTCACAAAAAAACCCTCTTAAATCAGAATTAAAGCCAGCGTTTCGGAGACAATGAACTTCTGCTTAGGACTAAAGTACACCTCCACAGTTAACCCCTTAAAGAGGCTCAACTTTTTATCTGTTCTTTTTTCTTTTTTTAAACATCACAAAGGCTAAAGTAGGTCATGAAAATAGTTGCTGGTAATTATGACATTATATTTCCTGCTGGAACCTGAGTGAGGGCCTACAGCTTTTCTTTCCGATGCGATGGTGAATTCATCTCTTGGTCTTTACTCCTATTAAAATCACCCACATCTCAGGGGAAAAAAAAAAAAAAAAGAACCCTGTCACAAAGTCCCAGATCAGCGGGCTTACATCAGCAGACGGCTATGAAAATGGAAGCTCGTGACTTTTGCGGAAAACCGTCGGCGGGTTCTATTAGAACTCCACCGCCTCTTCGCCTTTCGTATTTCACTCATCACAAATTTTTCAAACTGTGTTTTAATTTTCATGCTCTCCAGCGGCCCAGGGTTCTGGGGGTATTTTATTGCGCTGAGGCATGCGTCATGACGTGTTGAGGGCTTGCTTTGGAAGCAGCTGCTCTGGAGAAATGTTCGGCCTTTGCCACAGAGCCGTAATGGAGAGCGGAGCTGGGCAGGAGCCAGGGGATGTTCACTCTTCCCACACAAACACTACACTGATGTTTGACTCTACCAGTATGGATGGGTTTATGCATCTCCCGGCCAATCGATGGGATTCTGGATGTCATGAAGCAAGCGATGAGGAATTTTCTCGGCGCTGATAATGAAGGGGAAAAAATTCCTGGAGCAAACAGAAGAGTATATCTAGTCGACTAAATGTCCAAAAGAAAGATATCCCGCTCTGGGGGAAAAAGGAAAAAACAAAACAAAACAGGTTCTGATAAATGTCCCCTATATGTTCAGCCCTGCATTACTGGTTTTCCGCTCAATTTGAGCCAAATTAGTCCAGATTGTGTCTGTGAACGTGCCAGAAGACAAAGGGCGGTTTGTTTCCCACGATCAGGCCGAAAACCCACAGAAGGTTACGTGGGCACTACGACTGGGGAGGATCGCATAGCAAGGGCTGCCACAGCACCCTGCTCCAGAAATCAGAACAGAACAGAACAGAACCACACAAAAATATGAATAAATAAACAAATGAATAAATAAATAAATACCATCTGTATCCCAAAGTCTCCTAAAGCCAACACCCGAAGGAGCAGATTAAATCAGTTGCAGCGTTCTCATGGTTTTGAAAAAAAAAAAATCATCTCTTCTCCATCACTTTAAGATTAGACTGACATTAAGCTTCACCAAATTTCTCTTGACTGTTGTTTCAGTTCAGTGCGAGACTAGGGAAACTTTATGTGATCCAGCTTCAGGGCGATTGTTACAAACAGCACACACACTTAAGAGGCTGGATTTCAACTTCCCTGACCTTTCATGTCAATATCTCCCCAGTTTGACCTCAGGGTCGCCGAGTGAGTAATAGCCTGAACAAGGCGGTTGAAATGTGTGTGAAAGGGTGTATGTATGTGTGTGTGTGTGTGTGTGTGTGTGTGGCACAGACAGGGCTATCTCGGTCATCTGTCACGGAGAAATGCGTCTGCCCAGCACACGCGGCTTCAGGGAAGAGCCATCAGTGTCTTAACTCCAGCCCCGTCAGTCCCCGTCAGGTACATTTTCTTACAGGAGAGAGGGAATCGTGTGAGGAGAGAGGGAATCGTGTGAGGAGAGAGGGAATCGTGTGAGGAGAGACGGAATCGTGTGAGGAGAGAGGGAATTGTGTGAGGAGAGATGGAATTGTGTGAGGAGAGAGGGAATTGTGTGAGGAGAGACGGAATCGTGTGAGGATAGAGGGAAATGTGTGAGGAGAGAAGGAGATGTGTGAGGAGAGAGGGAAATGTGTGAGGAGAGAGGGAAACGTGTGAGGAGAGAAGGAATCGTGTGAGGAGAGAGGGAATCGTGTGAGGAGAGAGGGAATCGTGCGAGGAGAGAGGGAATTGTGCGAGGAGAGAGGGAAATGTGTTAGGAGAGAAGGAGATGTGTGAGGAGAGAGGGAAATGTGTGAGGAGAGAGGGAAATGTGTGAGGAGAGAGGGAATCGTGTGAGGAGAGAGGGAATCGTGTGAGGAGAGAAGGAATCGTGTGAGGAGAGAGGGAAATGTGTGAGGAGAGAAGGAGATGTGTGAGGAGAGAAGGAATAGTGTGAGGAGAGAGGGAAATGTGTGAGGAGAGAGGGACATGTGTGAGGAGCTGTAGGAGGACAAGACTCTTCCAGTCACAAATCAGAGCAGGAGCAGTTGGAATGCAAGGAGCAGAGCTCCCGCTCACAGTCTCCAAACATCCCCATCACCGCACTGTCAGCCCAGCTATCACCACACTCAGGAATTACTGCCCCAGGGGTACAAGACACCCCCCTCCTCCTCCTCCAAACACTAACACGCTTTCTCTAACCTAACTGTTTCTCTTTTGCCCCTACAGAATGTGAGGTAAAAAAAATAATAATAATAATCCTCAGATCAAAATGTATGTGCGTAATTCAATTAGCCAACATAAAATAACAAAGTGAAAAGGTATGAAAAATTTAGAGCAAACAACGTGATGTTCACATTAAATTTGTCTTAGAGAAACTTAATTTAAAATACACCAGTGTCTACTTTCCCAGGAATGTAAGTCTTAACTGGGAGTTAATTCAAACATTGACTTCAACGCCTTAGTCACTTCACTGGGCTGCACTCATCTGATTTGTGAGAGTCTCAGCTTCTTAACATTTACCACAGTAAAACAAGAAGCTCTACAACACGCACACACACACACACACACACACACAAACAGCATCACAGCCAACAATCTCCTCTCCCCTTCATTAGACACATCTGAGAGCACTCAACACATCAGCTTTTGCTTTCTTTACCCAGAACAAGAGAACAAACTGCTTCAGGGTGCTGTTATTCTACAACAAACTTACAGCTCACAGCTGGGAGAACAGCACTAAGACTGCAGACACAAGACAAGAGTTTTAACACAAGACCAGAGTTTTTATCACAGGCTGCGAGAAATAGTCCTTCCCTCTTCCTTACCTGAAACACAGCAGTGGCCATCCTCAGTGTCTGTGCGCGTGTGAGAGTGTGTGTGTGTGTGTGTGTATGTGTGTGTGTGTGTCCGCTCTACCGCCGCATTCTCCTTCAGGCAGAGCGTAGTCTTGCAAAAAAGAAAAAAGAATTACAGAGATTAGGAGA
Organism: Chanos chanos; assembly: GCF_902362185.1. Lineage (NCBI taxonomy): Eukaryota > Metazoa > Chordata > Actinopteri > Gonorynchiformes > Chanidae > Chanos > Chanos chanos. The sequence goes on from NC_044504.1 coordinate 38,143,064, forward strand.
TTCTCTCCCCCTCTCTCCTTCTCTCTCTCTCTCTCTCTCTCTCTCTCTCAGCTCTGAAAGCGTCTCAGCAGGATGGAGAGATGAGGGTAATCCAGGCAGCAGTGTGTTGAGTCTGCGGAAGTGTGTCTCTCTCGTGTCTGAGTCTTTGACTTCACCAAACTCCAGGCTCCCTTCCCTCTATCCAGCCAGGAGATCAAGTATCAGAAAAGACATATACACACTATATATGGCCAAGAGCAGAGAGCAGAATGAACTTCTGTCTCAGCACCCAAGAACTCAGAGCGCACACACACACACAGCAGGAAACTCTGGGAAGTCTGACTGCGGGCTACGCTTATTCCCTCTCCCTTCTCTCTGTTTCTCCCTCCCTCTCTCGCATTCTCTCTCTCTCTCTCTCTCTCTCTCTCTCTCTCTCTCTCTCTCTCTCTCCACACACATGCACACGAGGAGAAGGAGAAAAAAAAAAAGAAGCCAGTCAAATGTGTATACAGCTGAAATTCCCAAAAAGCTCAGTGGGCTGGACTTGAGTTTGACAGACAAAAGCCCCTAAACTGGCCTCCCCTTCTCCTCCTCCTCCACCTCCTCCTCCTCGTTCTCTCTCCTGTCCTCTCCTCTCCTCCCCTCCCTCCTTCTCTACTTCTCTTGTTGTTATCGAGTTCTCGGTTTACAGGTTAAACATGAGCTGACAAGCTCCCTGGCAGTCTAGGCAGCGGTGCTCTCAGTCAGCGTGGGCTGTGTAAGAGCAGCAGGAGAGTGGAGAACACACACTGAGATGCAAACCTATTTATGCAACACTATTACTCCTCAGACATCACACTAAATACCATAATCCCCTTCAAACACCCATTAACCCAGCCCCATGGAGTGATGTTCATCAGTCATGTCTCTGATCTCAGCCTTTAGTCCAGAGGAGGAACAGGAACAACACGCCTCCGTAAAACAAACAAAAAGCTTCATTTAAGTGTAAAACCGTTTAATAAAATTAAGAGAATGAGGGTTTTTTTGTTTGTTTGTTTGTCTGTTTTTGTATTTTTTTTCCTACATTTTAGTGATAGTAACACAGCTGTGATAAACTGGTGTTGTTCCAACAAAGACACGGCTCATTGATAGCAGCTATTTAAAAATATAAATTGCTCTAGACATCTTTGATAACTTATCAACTGTGCAGTCACGTGGTCTAGACAGAGGAAATGAAAAAAAAAAAAAAACAGCTACAAATAAGATTTATGGGGCATTTGGGGGCCACTGGAAGACAGTGTCATTTCAGCTTTAGGCCTTTAGGCTATGACATCATAAATGTCATTTATGATTGACATTATAAATGTCTTTGTTTTATCATAGCACTGCAGGATCAATACCACAAAGAATTCAAAACACCCACACCAGTAGAATTACATTAAAATGTTTAATTAACAAAGTTTTATTGCACTTTTTTAAATTCAACTACCACCAAAACATTACATCTCTGAAGTAGGCTATAAGCCGAAGTAGCAGTAGCAGACAGTGCTTTTAAAACGTCGCGGTCAGACCATTAAAAGCAGCTTACAGAGGAGGAGTACTCTCTCCTGTCTGTTGAGGAGTACTCTCTCCTGTCTGTTGAGGAGTACTCTCTCCTGTCTGTTGAGGAGTACTCTCTTCTGTCTGTTAAGGAGCAGGCTCTCCTGTCTGTTGAGGAGTACTCTCTCCTGTCTGTTGAGGAGTACTCTCTTCTGTCTGTTAAGGAGCAGGCTCTCCTGTCTGTTGAGGAGCACTCTCTCCTGTCTGTTGAGGAGTACTCTCTCCTGTCTGTTGAGGAGTACTCTCTCCTGTCTGTTGAGGAGCAGGCTCTCCTGT